>NW_020526689.1:0-19319 GCF_003368295.1 Carassius auratus | reverse complement strand
CGTGCACGCTCCCAATGGAGAAAAAGAAAAGAAAATATACTTTAATGTTTTAGCTGATGTAATGAAAAATGGGGGAAGGTGGTGATTGCAGGGGATTAACACTGTTTCTTTAGTAAAATGGATATGGCAAATGGGATGGTTTTTATAAATCGGATGGGGGTAGAAAAGAACTAAGGTCATTGATGGAAGAGAAAAATATGATTGATGTGTGGCGGGAAGAAATGGAAAAAAGAAGGAATTTTCAAGAAGACAAGTTGGTGGGAATTTTATGTGCCAAACCAGAATAGACTTTTTTTAAGTACCAGAAATCTTGAATGTTTCATTGATGGAATATTTTACAAAGAAACAACCTTAAGCGATCACAAATGGTTTTAATGACGATGGATTTTAAAAGACAAACAAAGGGACCTGGGTGTGGATTTTAAACACTGAGGTTTTAAAGAATGAAAGTTTTAAAAAAGAGATTGAAATGATATTAGATGGGAGGAAAAAAGACCTAATGTATATGGAAGACAAAAGGCAATGGTGGGAAAATGTTAAGGTATGATATTAAGAAATATTCTATGAACTACTGTAATTTATTACAAAAGGTTAAAAGAAACCAAGGAGAGAGAAATAAGGAGAACTCTAAAAGAGGAGTTTAAATAAAAACGAAGTAGATGTGCAAAAAGTAATTGAAATAGAAATACGTTGAGAAAAATAGAAGAGGAGAAATGCAAGGGGGCAATGTTGAGAAGCAAAGCAAAATATACGGTGGAAGGGGAAAATGTAACAGATTCTTTTTTAATCTTGAGAAAAGCAGGGGGAGAGCGGAAACAATTAAAGAACTTAAAAGTAGGAATGGAATGGTGGTCTCAGATACAGAGGGGATTTTAAAAGAAGTTAAATCATTTTATGAGGAACTTTTTAAGTCTGAGGGGGAGATGAGGAAAAAAGGAATATTTTGTTGCAACAGATAACAAGGAAAGTTGGCGAACAGGATAAAAAATATGTGAAAGGGAAATAGAAACTGAAGAGATCATACATGCCATAAATCATTTAAGAGTGAGGAAAAGCCCCGGGGTAGATGGTATTGGAAGTGAGTTTTACAAAGTTTTTAAAGAAAAAGTAAGCGTGATTTTAAATGAAATTTTTGAAGAAGTTTTTAAAAAAGAAAGAGTAAGCCCAAGAATGGGGCTAGGATTAATGAAAATAATATACAAGAAAAAAGGAGACAAAACTGAGCTGAAAAATTTTAGACCCATTACAATGCTAAACACTGATTTTAAAATTTTAGCCAAGGTCTTAGCAAACAGATTAAAAAATGTCATGCCAAATATAATAGAAACAAACCAGGCGTATGGAGTAAAGGCGAGAGATATAGCAGATGTTACTAGCATCATTAGAGATATAGCAGGGTATATAAAAGAAAAAGGCAAAAGTGCTTATGTTATTAGTATGGATTTTGAAAAGGCTTTTGACAGAGTTGAACATGGCTTTTTATTTGCAGTTTTGAAGGAATTTGGGTTTGGGAATAATTTTATTAAATGGATTTCGGTTTTATACAGGGATATTTTTACAAAAGTAAAATGCAATGGTTTTTTAACTCAACCTTTTAAAGTTTTAAGATCCATAAGACAGGGGTGTCCATTGTCGGCGCAGTTGTACTCATTGGTAGCAGAACCTTTAGGGCTTTTAATAAATAGAGAAAAAAGAATAAATGGAATACAAATGGAAGAGGGAGAAGAATTAAAGAAAATATTTCAATATGCTGATGACACGACAATTGTGGTTGAAAATGTAGAAAGTGATAAAAGAGTGATGGAGAAAACAAAACTGTATTGTGAGGGTTCGGGTGCAAAGATAAATGAAGAAAAAACTGTATACATGAAATATGGAAGGGCAGAGGTTCTTACAGGGGTCTGTAAGTTTACAGAGGTGCAAGAAATAAAGATTTTAGGAATAATTGTAGCAAAGAATGAAAAGGAGGCTACGGACAGTATGTGGGAAGAGACGGTGGGAGGGATGGAAAGAAGACTGATTTTCTGGAGAAGCAGGTTTTTAAGTTTAAAAGGGAAGATTTTAGTTGTAAACATGCTAATGTTATCTAGAATGTGGTATACATTACATGTGATGCCATTGCCAGACTGGGTTTTTAAGAGAATAAAGAAATGTGTTTTAGAATTTTTATGGGACAAAAAGCCTCCAAGAATTGCATATTTTACACTGATTGGGGAAACCGGGGGAGGGAGGGATGGGTTTGGTGGATGTAGAACAAAAAATGAAAAGCATGAGAGTAAAGGTGGTAAGAAAATATTTGGATGATACGAACAGAGCAGAGTGGAAGAGATTGATGGCTCTTTATTTAAATAAATGTGGGAATTTTAATTTGGGGGGAAAATGTTTTATGGATGAAGCTTAAGAATTGGATGATGGAGGGGATCCCACCATTTTACAAAGAGGTTTTAAGCGCTTGGAGGCTTTTTTTAACAGAGGTGGATTTTAATCCGGAGGGGAGAGAAATGATTTTAAATCAACCTCTGTTTTTAAATGGGAAAATAAAGATGCAAGAGTATGATATCTATTTTAAGAAGTGGTTGCAAGCAGGGTTTGTAAAGGTGAGGGATGTTTTATGGGAATTTAAAGAGGGATTTTTACCACTTCAAGTGATCATAGATGCAATGGATGAGGAGAAGGAGGACTTTAATGTAAATGTTTTAAAAAGACAATATGAACAAGTAAAAAAAGCAATACCAGGACAATGGCTGGAAGAAATTATTAAGGAGGGAGAAAAAGAAAAGAAAATGAGCGTGTTTCTAAAATGTAAAGACAATATGGTGAATTTTAATTTGGGTTCTGTTAAAATGTTTTATGGGTTTTTTATAAATAGAGTTTTTAAAAAACCTCTTGCCAATCAGTTATGGATAAGGCATTTTAATGAAATTGAAGAGGAAGATATATGGAAGAACATGACATGGAAATGGTTGGATGTGGATTTACAAAGTTTTGATTATTTTATTAGACAAAATGTGATTTTTACTGAAATGAGATTGTGTGCAATGCAGAAAGAAACTAATGCCCAATGCAGAGTTTGTAAAAAACAAGATGAAGGAATTTTACATTTGTTTTTATTCTGTGAGAAGTTGAGCCCATTTTTTAAGGAATTAAAGGAAATAATCAAAGACTTAAGAGATAATGAGGGGGACTGTAACTGGAATAGATTTTTTATGTTGGGAATGGCAGAGAATACAGCAAACAAGAAACTAATTAATTTGTTTTTAATTTTGGCCAAAAAGGCAATATGGAAAAGAAGGAATATAGTCAAAAACAGAGATTTTATTGCTAACCTATGGTTGATTTTTAAACAGTTGGTTGAAGATTATGTAAAAATGCTGTACAGTTATTTTAAACTGGAAAACAAGATGGGGGATTTTTATGGAATTTTTACGAAGGAGGTTACATATATTTTAAAACAAAAGCACTTTTATATGCCAAGAGAAGATTAAAGAATTTGATGAATTTGTGAATTTAGATGTTTTTGGTTTTTAGTGTTATGCATATTTTGGAAAAATGCTTTTGTGAAATGCTTTTGTTTTTATGAAAATTTCCCTGTAACAGCTTTAAAGTCTTGTACACAACTTGTATTTTGACTGTAAATAAAAAAAAAAAAAAAAAAAAAAAAAAGCTATGCCCGATCTCGTCTGCTCTCGGAAGCTAAGCAGGTTTGGGCCTGGTTAGTACTTGGATGGGAGACCGCCTGGGAATACCAGGTGCTGTAAGCTTTTTGGAAACTTTTCACTTAGTATATAATAATTTTGCCAAAAAATAGAGTCAATGCCCGATCTCTGAATATTAGCAGGTTTGGGCCTGGTTAGTACATGGATGGGAGACTGCCTGGGAATACCAGGTGCTTTAAACTTTTTGGAAAATTTCACGATTTATATAATAATCTTGCAAAAAAAAAAAAAAAAAAAAAAAGAGTCAATGCCCGATCTCTGAATCTTAGCTAAAAAAAAAAAAAAAAAAAGCTATGCCCAATCTCGTCTGATCCTGGAAGCTAAGCAGGTTTGGGCCTGGTTAGTACTTGGATGGGAGACCGCCTGGGAATACCAGGTGCTGTAAGCATTTTGGAAATTTTTGACTTAGTATGTAATAATTTTGCCAAAAAATAGAGTCAATGCCCGATCTCTGAATATAAGCAGGTTTGGGCCAGGTTAGTACATGGATGGGAGACTGCCTGGGAATATCAGGTGCTTTAAATTTTTGGATATTTTTCACAAATTATATAATAATCCTGCAAAAAAAGAAAAAAGAGTCAATGCCGATCTCTGAATTTTAGCAGGTTTAGGTCTATTTAGTACTTGGATGAGAGACCGCCAAGGAATACCAGGTGCTTTAAATTTTTGGATATTTTTCACGAATTATATAATAATCTTGCAAAAAAAAAAAAAAAAAAAAAAAAAGAGACAATGCCCAATCTCTTTATCTTAGCAGGTTAATGTATGGTTAGTACTTGGTTGAAAGACCGCCTAGGAATACCAGGTGCTTAAAGCTTTTGGAATTTTTTCACTTAGTATATAATAAATTTGGCAAAAAACAGAGTCAATGCCCGATCTCTAAATTTTAGCAGGTTTAGGTCTGGTTAGTACTTGGATGAGAGACCGCCTAGGAATACTAGGTGCTTTAAGTTTTTGGGTTTTCTTTCCTACTTATATAATGTACTGGCGAGTAGATTGGCTGATCTTTAAATAGCATTCTCTTTGCAGCAGTCTTCGCTTACGCACATTCCAGCTTGGCTATTCCTGATCTCGTCTGATCTCGGAAGCTAAGCAGGTTTGGGCCTGGTTAGTACTTGGATGGGAGACCGCCTGGGAATACCAGGTGCTTTAAATTTTTTGATATTTTTCACGAATTATATAATAATCTTGCAAAAAAAGAAAAAAGAGTCAATGCCCGATCTCTGAATTTTAGCAGGTTTAGGTCTAGTTAGTACTTGGATGAGAGACCGCCAAGGAATAGCAGGTGCTTTAAGCTTTTGGGTTTTCTTTCCTACTTATATAATGTACTGGCGAGTAGATTGGCTGATCTTTAAATAGCCTTCTCTTTGCAGCAGTCTTCGCTTACGGCCATACCAGCCTGGCTATGCCCGATCTCGTCTGATCTCGGAAGTTAAGCAGGTTTGGGCCTGGTTAGTACTTGGATGGGAGACCGCCTGGGAATACCAGGTACTGTAAGCTTTTTGGAAATTTTTCACTTAGTATATAATAATTTTGCTAAAAAATAGAGTCAATGCCCGATCTCTGAATATAAGCAGGTTTGGGCCAGGTTAGTACATGGATGGGAGACTGCCTGGGAATACCAGGTGCTTTAAATTTTTGGATATTTTTCACTAATTATATAATAATCTTGCAAAAAAAAAAAAAAAAAAAAGTGTCAATGCCCGATCTCTGAATCTTAGCAGGTTAAGGTCTGGTTAGTACTTGAATGAGAGACCGCCAAGGAATACCAGGTGCTTTAAGCTTTTGGAATTTCTTCACTTAGTATATAATAAATTTGGCAAAAAATAGAGTCAATGCCCGATCTCTGAATATAAGCAGGTTTGGGCCAGGTTAGTACATGGATGGGAGACTGCCTGGGAATACCAGGTGCTTTAAATTTTTGGAATTTTTTCACTTAGTATATAATAAATTTGGCAAAAAATAGAGTCAATGCCCGATCTCTGAATATAAGCAGGTTTGGGCCAGGTTAGTACATGGATGGGAGACTGCCTGGGAATACCAGGTGCTTTAAATTTTTGGATATTTTTCACGAATTATATAATAATCTTGCAAAAAAAGAAAAAAGAGTCAATGCCCGATCTCTGAATTTTAGCAGGTTTAGGTCTAGTTAGTACTTGGATGAGAGACCGCCAAGGAATAGCAGGTGCTTTAAGCTTTTGGGTTTTCTTTCCTACTTATATAATGTACTGGCGAGTAGATTGGCTGATCTTTAAATAGCCTTCTCTTTGCAATAGGTCAAGCCGTTTGAATAAGCAGGTTTGGGCAGGTAGACATGGATGGGAGACTGCCTGGGAAATACCAGGTGCTTTAAATTTGTGGATATTTTTTCACGAATTATATAATAATCTTGCAAAAAAAAAAAAAAAAAAAGAGACAATGCCCAATCTCTGAATCTTAGCAGGTTTAGGTATGGTTAGTACTTGGTTGAAAGACCGCCTAGGAAACCAGGTGCTTAAAAGCTTTTGGAATTTTTCACTTAGTATGTAATAATTTTGCCAAAAAATAGAGTCAATGCCCGATCTCTGAATATAAGCAGGTTTGGGACAGGTTAGTACATGGATGGGAGACTGCCTGGGAATACCAGGTGCTTTAAATTTTTGGATATTTTTCACAAATTATATAATAATCCTGCAAAAAAAGAAAAAAGAGTCAATGCCCGATCTCTGAATTTTAGCAGGTTTAGGTCTATTTAGTACTTGGATGAGAGACCGCCAAGGAATACCAGGTGCTTAAAGCTTTTGGAATTTTTTTACTTAGTATATAATAAATTTGGCAAAAAATAGAGTCAATGCCCGATCTCTAAATTTTAGCAGGTTTAGGTCTGGTTAGTTCTTGGATGAGAGACCGCCTAGGAATACTAGGTGCTTTAAGCTTTTGGGTTTTCTTTCCTACTTATATAATGTACTGGCGAGTAGATTGGCTGATCTTTAAATAGCATTCTCTTTGCAGCAGTCTTCGCTTACGGCCATACCAACCTGAGGGCGCTAGAGAGCTAGTGAGAAACAGGAAGTGTGTTGGCTATAGGGAGGTGAGAAAGGCTCACCCAAACTTTTGTGTTGTTTTTTTGCGTTGTTTTTGTTCAAGATAATTATTTTTGTTTCTAGTTTTTTGTGTTATTTTTGTTATTTGTCCTCCCAACAGCTTTGCTGTTTGGGAGGGATCGTTTTAGTTTTGTGTTTTTTGTTGAAATGGATGGATTAACGGCTACAGACATGGATTTGGCAAAACAGACAAGGCAGCTAACTGAAAATGGACTGGATCAAAGACAACGAGAAAAGGATTACCCAGAAAGGCGAATGAAACGGATCTATACCAAGGAAGCAACGGTAGTGATTGATTTGACGGAGGTACAAGATGGGAGAGCAGAGGACATTATAGAAGCATTGAAAGACAAGATCGAAGTGACTAGCATACTAGCGGTAAGACCAAAAATGATGAAACAATATGAAATTACATTGGAAAAAGAGGAAGATATTGAGAAACTGGAAGAAGGATTGATGATTAAAGGAAAGACTTGTGAAATTAAAAAGTTGAACAATAAGGATTTTGCTGTATCTTTCATGCATCTGCCTGCTTACTTGGAGGATGACGATATTTTAAAGAAGCTGGAGGGATGGGGGGTGACTCCTATCTCACAGATCAAAAGGAGATTCTACCCGGGCACCCGCATTGAGGATGGAACGAGATTCCTGAGAGTACGGTTTCCAAAAGAGGTGGCTTCCCTGCCCTACAGCACGAGAATGGAGACGGAAGAAGGACCTCAGTATTTCAGGGTGATACATAGCCAGCAGGTGAGAACCTGTAGGTTATGTATGAGCCCTGAACACATGATGAAGGACTGTCCTGACTTCAAATGCTATAAGTGCTCGGAAAGGGGACATTTCGCGAGGGATTGTAATGCGGTGAGGTGCCCGGACTGCAGGCTTGTGTTAAACAAGTGCGAGTGCTGGTTCGGAGAACAACATCAGGAGGAAGAGCAGGGGTGTGGGCAGATGCATGAGGAAGCCGGTGAAGAGGAGCTACACGAAAACACGGAAGGAACACCAAGAGAGGATACCACAAGCACGGACGTTGAAGAGGAAAGTGAAAGGACTGGATCAACGCAGTGCAGTGAGGAAACGGGGTCACTGATGGAAATAACTGATACTTTACAGATTCAACTGGAAAAGACAGAGGATCAGGAGTGGGTCAGCGAGGATGGGAGAATGGACAAAGACAGTGAATGCATCGACGATGCCGGCACTACAGGAATCAATAAAAGAAGAAGACAAACTAAGGTAACACCAAATTTAGAGAAAGCCAAAAGAAAAGTATTAAAACAAGGATGTGAGGAAAAACAAGACAGTGGGGAAATGGTAAAGGAAGGAGAGTGAATGAACTGACAAAATGGGGATGTTATGGCTTTTATTTTATTTTATGGTGCTGAAAATTGTGACTTTTAATGCTAGAGGATTAATGAATGTTTATAAATTTGAAAAGGTGAAGGAATTGTGTCGAAATGAAGATGTGATTTTATTGCAAGAGACAAACTGGAAAGAGAATGTTATGGAGGATATTAGAAAAAGATGGGAAGGGGAATTACTTGTTAACAATGAAGAGGAAAAAATGGGAGGAGGAGTGGCGGTTTTAATAAGAAAAGACAGAGGTATAAAGACAAAACTTATATATAATGATAAAAAAGGAAAATGTATGGTGGTAGAAATCGAAATGGAAGAAGACAAATTTGTTTTAGTGAACGTGCACGCTCCCAATGGAGAAAAAGAAAAGAAAATATACTTTAATGTTTTAGCTGATGTAATTGAAAAATGGGGGAAGGTGGTGATTGCAGGGGATTTTAACACTGTTTTTAGTAAAATGGATATGGCAAATGGGATGGTTTTTAAATCGGATGGGGGTAGAAAAGAACTAAGGTCATTGATGGAAGAGAAAAATATGATTGATGTGTGGCGGGAAAGAAATGGAAAAAAGAAGGAATTTTCAAGAAGACAGTTGGTGGGGAATTTTATGTGCCAAACCAGAATAGACTATTTTTTAAGTACCAGAAATCTTGAATGTTTCATTGATGGAATATTTTACAAAGAAACAACCTTAAGCGATCACAAAATGGTTTTAATGACGATGGATTTTAAAAGACAAACAAAGGGACCTGGGGTGTGGATTTTAAACACTGAGGTTTTAAAGAATGAAAGTTTTAAAAAAGAGATTGAAATGATATTAGATGGGAGGAAAAAAGACCTAATGTATATGGAAGACAAAAGGCAATGGTGGGAAAATGTTAAGTATGATATTAAGAAATATTCTATGAACTACTGTAATTTATTACAAAAGGTTAAAAGAACCAAGGAGAGAGAAATAAGGAGAACTCTAAAAGAGGAGTTAAATAAAAACGAAGTAGATGTGCAAAAAGTAATTGAAATAGAAAATACGTTGAGAAAAATAGAAGAGGAGAAATGCAAGGGGGCAATGTTGAGAAGCAAAGCAAAATATACGGTGGAAGGGGAAAAATGTAACAGATTCTTTTTTAATCTTGAGAAAAGCAGGGGGAGAGCGGAAACAATTAAAGAACTTAAAAGTAGGAATGGAATGGTGGTCTCAGATACAGAGGGGATTTTAAAAGAAGTTAAATCATTTTATGAGGAACTTTTTAAGTCTGAGGGGGGAGATGAGGAAAAAAGGAATATTTTGTTGCAACAGATAACAAGGAAAGTTGGCGAACAGGATAAAAAAATATGTGAAAGGGAAATAGAAACTGAAGAGATCATACATGCCATAAATCATTTAAGAGTGAGGAAAAGCCCCGGGGTAGATGGTATTGGAAGTGAGTTTTACAAAGTTTTTAAAGAAAAAGTAAGCGTGATTTTAAATGAAATTTTTGAAGAAGTTTTTAAAAAAGAAAGAGTAAGCCCAAGAATGGGGCTAGGATTAATGAAAATAATATACAAGAAAAAAGGAGACAAAACTGAGCTGAAAAATTTTAGACCCATTACAATGCTAAACACTGATTTTAAAATTTTAGCCAAGGTCTTAGCAAACAGATTAAAAAATGTCATGCCAAATATAATAGAAACAAACCAGGCGTATGGAGTAAAGGCGAGAGATATAGCAGATGTTACTAGCATCATTAGAGATATAGCAGGGTATATAAAAGAAAAAGGCAAAAGTGCTTATGTTATTAGTATGGATTTTGAAAAGGCTTTTGACAGAGTTGAACATGGCTTTTTATTTGCAGTTTTAAAGGAATTTGGGTTTGGGAATAATTTTATTAAATGGATTTCGGTTTTATACAGGGATATTTTTACAAAAGTAAAATGCAATGGTTTTTTAACTCAACCTTTTAAAGTTTTAAGATCCATAAGACAGGGGTGTCCATTGTCGGCGCAGTTGTACTCATTGGTAGCAGAACCTTTAGGGCTTTTAATAAATAGAGAAAAAAGAATAAATGGAATACAAATGGAAGAGGGAGAAGAATTAAAGAAAATATTTCAATATGCTGATGACACGACAATTGTGGTTGAAAATGTAGAAAGTGTTAAAAGAGTGATGGAGAAAACAAAACTGTATTGTGAGGGTTCGGGTGCAAAGATAAATGAAGAAAAAACTGTATACATGAAATATGGAAGGGCAGAGGTTCTTACAGGGGTCTGTAAGTTTACAGAGGTGCAAGAAATAAAGATTTTAGGAATAATTGTAGCAAAGAATGAAAAGGAGGCTACGGACAGTATGTGGGAAGAGACGGTGGGAGGGATGGAAAGAAGACTGATTTTCTGGAGAAGCAGGTTTTTAAGTTTAAAAGGGAAGATTTTAGTTGTAAACATGCTAATGTTATCTAGAATGTGGTATACATTACATGTGATGCCATTGCCAGACTGGGTTTTTAAGAGAATAAAGAAATGTGTTTTAGAATTTTTATGGGACAAAAAGCCTCCAAGAATTGCATATTTTACACTGATTGGGAAACCGGGGGAGGGAGGGATGGGTTTGGTGGATGTAGAACAAAAAATGAAAAGCATGAGAGTAAAGGTGGTAAGAAAATATTTGGATGATACGAACAGAGCAGAGTGGAAGAGATTGATGGCTCTTTATTTAAATAAATGTGGGAATTTTAATTTGGGGGAAAATGTTTTATGGATGAAGCTTAAGAATTGGATGATGGAGGGGATCCCACCATTTTACAAAGAGGTTTTAAGCGCTTGGAGGCTTTTTTTAACAGAGGTGGATTTTAATCCGGAGGGGAGAGAAATGATTTTAAATCAACCTCTGTTTTTAAATGGGAAAATAAAGATGCAAGAGTATGATATCTATTTTAAGAAGTGGTTGCAAGCAGGGTTTGTAAAGGTGAGGGATGTTTTATGGGAATTTAAAGAGGGATTTTTACCACTTCAAGTGATCATAGATGCAATGGATGAGGAGAAGGAGGACTTTAATGTAAATGTTTTAAAAAGACAATATGAACAAGTAAAAAAAGCAATACCAGGACAATGGCTGGAAGAAATTATTAAGGAGGGAGAAAAAGAAAAGAAAATGAGCGTGTTTCTAAAATGTAAAGACAATATGGTGAATTTTAATTTGGGTTCTGTTAAAATGTTTTATGGGTTTTTTATAAATAGAGTTTTTAAAAAACCTCTTGCCAATCAGTTATGGATAAGGCATTTTAATGAAATTGAAGAGGAAGATATATGGAAGAACATGACATGGAAATGGTTGGATGTGGATTTACAAAGTTTTGATTATTTTATTAGACAAAATGTGATTTTTACTGAAATGAGATTGTGTGCAATGCAGAAAGAAACTAATGCCCAATGCAGAGTTTGTAAAAAACAAGATGAAGGAATTTTACATTTGTTTTTATTCTGTGAGAAGTTGAGCCCATTTTTTAAGGAATTAAAGGAAATAATCAAAGACTTAAGAGATAATGAGGGGGACTGTAACTGGAATAGATTTTTTATGTTGGGAATGGCAGAGAATACAGCAAACAAGAAACTAATTAATTTGTTTTTAATTTTGGCCAAAAAGGCAATATGGAAAAGAAGGAATATAGTCAAAAACAGAGATTTTATTGCTAACCTATGGTTGATTTTTAAACAGTTGGTTGAAGATTATGTAAAAATGCTGTACAGTTATTTTAAACTGGAAAACAAGATGGGGGATTTTTATGGAATTTTTACGAAGGAGGTTACATATATTTTAAAACAAAAGCACTTTTATATGCCAAGAGAAGATTAAAGAATTTGATGAATTTGTGAATTTAGATGTTTTTGGTTTTTAGTGTTATGCATATTTTGGAAAAATGCTTTTGTGAAATGCTTTTGTTTTTATGAAAATTTCCCTGTAACAGCTTTAAAGTCTTGTACACAACTTGTATTTTGACTGTAAATAAAAAAAAAAAAAAAAAAAAAAAAAAGCTATGCCCGATCTCGTCTGCTCTCGGAAGCTAAGCAGGTTTGGGCCTGGTTAGTACTTGGATGGGAGACCGCCTGGGAATACCAGGTGCTGTAAGCTTTTTGGAAACTTTTCACTTAGTATATAATAATTTTGCCAAAAAATAGAGTCAATGCCCGATCTCTGAATATTAGCAGGTTTGGGCCTGGTTAGTACATGGATGGGAGACTGCCTGGGAATACCAGGTGCTTTAAACTTTTTGGAAAATTTCACGATTTATATAATAATCTTGCAAAAAAAAAAAAAAAAAAAAAAAGAGTCAATGCCCGATCTCTGAATCTTAGCTAAAAAAAAAAAAAAAAAAGCTATGCCCAATCTCGTCTGATCCTGGAAGCTAAGCAGGTTTGGGCCTGGTTAGTACTTGGATGGGAGACCGCCTGGGAATACCAGGTGCTGTAAGCATTTTGGAAATTTTTGACTTAGTATGTAATAATTTTGCCAAAAAATAGAGTCAATGCCCGATCTCTGAATATAAGCAGGTTTGGGCCAGGTTAGTACATGGATGGGAGACTGCCTGGGAATATCAGGTGCTTTAAATTTTTGGATATTTTTCACAAATTATATAATAATCCTGCAAAAAAAAGAAAAAGAGTCAATGCCGATCTCTGAATTTTAGCAGGTTTAGGTCTATTTAGTACTTGGATGAGAGACCGCCAAGGAATACCAGGTGCTTTAAATTTTTGGATATTTTTCACGAATTATATAATAATCTTGCAAAAAAAAAAAAAAAAAAAAAAAAGAGACAATGCCCAATCTCTTTATCTTAGCAGGTTAATGTATGGTTAGTACTTGGTTGAAAGACCGCCTAGGAATACCAGGTGCTTAAAGCTTTTGGAATTTTTTCACTTAGTATATAATAAATTTGGCAAAAAACAGAGTCAATGCCCGATCTCTAAATTTTAGCAGGTTTAGGTCTGGTTAGTACTTGGATGAGAGACCGCCTAGGAATACTAGGTGCTTTAAGTTTTTGGGTTTTCTTTCCTACTTATATAATGTACTGGCGAGTAGATTGGCTGATCTTTAAATAGCATTCTCTTTGCAGCAGTCTTCGCTTACGCACATTCCAGCTTGGCTATTCCTGATCTCGTCTGATCTCGGAAGCTAAGCAGGTTTGGGCCTGGTTAGTACTTGGATGGGAGACCGCCTGGGAATACCAGGTGCTTTAAATTTTTTGATATTTTTCACGAATTATATAATAATCTTGCAAAAAAGAAAAAAGAGTCAATGCCCGATCTCTGAATTTTAGCAGGTTTAGGTCTAGTTAGTACTTGGATGAGAGACCGCCAAGGAATAGCAGGTGCTTTAAGCTTTTGGGTTTTCTTTCCTACTTATATAATGTACTGGCGAGTAGATTGGCTGATCTTTAAATAGCCTTCTCTTTGCAGCAGTCTTCGCTTACGGCCATACCAGCCTGGCTATGCCCGATCTCGTCTGATCTCGGAAGTTAAGCAGGTTTGGGCCTGGTTAGTACTTGGATGGGAGACCGCCTGGGAATACCAGGTACTGTAAGCTTTTTGGAAATTTTTCACTTAGTATATAATAATTTTGCTAAAAAATAGAGTCAATGCCCGATCTCTGAATATAAGCAGGTTTGGGCCAGGTTAGTACATGGATGGGAGACTGCCTGGGAATACCAGGTGCTTTAAATTTTTGGATATTTTTCACTAATTATATAATAATCTTGCAAAAAAAAAAAAAAAAAGTGTCAATGCCCGATCTCTGAATCTTAGCAGGTTAAGGTCTGGTTAGTACTTGAATGAGAGACCGCCAAGGAATACCAGGTGCTTTAAGCTTTTGGAATTTCTTCACTTAGTATATAATAAATTTGGCAAAAAATAGAGTCAATGCCCGATCTCTGAATATAAGCAGGTTTGGGCCAGGTTAGTACATGGATGGGAGACTGCCTGGAATACCAGGTGCTTTAAATTTTTGGAATTTTTTCACTTAGTATATAATAAATTTGGCAAAAAATAGAGTCAATGCCCGATCTCTGAATATAAGCAGGTTTGGGCCAGGTTAGTACATGGATGGGAGACTGCCTGGGAATACCAGGTGCTTTAAATTTTTGGATATTTTTCACGAATTATATAATAATCTTGCAAAAAAAGAAAAAAGAGTCAATGCCCGATCTCTGAATTTTAGCAGGTTTAGGTCTAGTTAGTACTTGGATGAGAGACCGCCAAGGAATAGCAGGTGCTTTAAGCTTTTGGGTTTTCTTTCCTACTTATATAATGTACTGGCGAGTAGATTGGCTGATCTTTAAATAGCCTTCTCTTTGCAGCAGTCTTCACTTATGGCCATACCAGCCTGGCTATGCCCGATCTCGTCTGATCTCAGAAGTTAAGCAGGTTTGGGCCTGGTTAGTACTTGGATGGGAGACCGCCTGGGAATACCAGGTACTGTAAGCTTTTTGGAAATTTTTCACTTAGTATATAATAATTTTGCTAAAAAATAGAGTCAATGCCCGATCTCTGAATATAAGCAGGTTTGGGCCAGGTTAGTACATGGATGGGAGACTGCCTGGGAATACCAGGTGCTTTAAATTTGTGGATATTTTTCACGAATTATATAATAATCTTGCAAAAAAAAAAAAAAAAAAGAGACAATGCCCAATCTCTGAATCTTAGCAGGTTTAGGTATGGTTAGTACTTGGTTGAAAGACCGCCTAGGAATACCAGGTGCTTAAAGCTTTTGGAATTTTTTCACTTAGTATGTAATAATTTTGCCAAAAAATAGAGTCAATGCCCGATCTCTGAATATAAGCAGGTTTGGGACAGGTTAGTACATGGATGGGAGACTGCCTGGGAATACCAGGTGCTTTAAATTTTTGGATATTTTTCACAAATTATATAATAATCCTGCAAAAAAAGAAAAAAGAGTCAATGCCCGATCTCTGAATTTTAGCAGGTTTAGGTCTATTTAGTACTTGGATGAGAGACCGCCAAGGAATACCAGGTGCTTAAAGCTTTTGGAATTTTTTTACTTAGTATATAATAAATTTGGCAAAAAATAGAGTCAATGCCCGATCTCTAAATTTTAGCAGGTTTAGGTCTGGTTAGTTCTTGGATGAGAGACCGCCTAGGAATACTAGGTGCTTTAAGCTTTTGGGTTTTCTTTCCTACTTATATAATGTACTGGCGAGTAGATTGGTTGATCTTTAAATAGCATTCTCTTTGCAGCAGTCTTCGCTTACGGCCATACCAAACCTGAGGGCGCTAGAGAGCTAGTGAGAAACAGGAAGTGTGTTGGCTATAGGGAGGTGAGAAAGGCTCACCCAAACTTTTGTGTTGTTTTTTTTGCGTTGTTTTTGTTCAAGATAATTATTTTTGTTTCTAGTTTTTTGTGTTATTTTTGTTATTTGTCCTCCCAACAGCTTTGCTGTTTGGGAGGGATCGTTTTAGTTTTGTGTTTTTTGTTGAAATGGATGGATTAACGGCTACAGACATGGATTTGGCAAAACAGACAAGGCAGCTAACTGAAAATGGACTGGATCAAAGACAACGAGAAAAGGATTACCCAGAAAGGCGAATGAAACGGATCTATACCAAGGAAGCAACGGTAGTGATTGATTTGACGGAGGTACAAGATGGGAGAGCAGAGGACATTATAGAAGCATTGAAAGACAAGATCGAAGTGACTAGCATACTAGCGGTAAGACCAAAAATGATGAAACAATATGAAATTACATTGGAAAAAGAGGAAGATATTGAGAAACTGGAAGAAGGATTGATGATTAAAGGAAAGACTTGTGAAATTAAAAAGTTGAACAATAAGGATTTTGCTGTATCTTTCATGCATCTGCCTGCTTACTTGGAGGATGACGATATTTTAAAGAAGCTGGAGGGATGGGGGGTGACTCCTATCTCACAGATCAAAAGGAGATTCTACCCGGGCACCCGCATTGAGGATGGAACGAGATTCCTGAGAGTACGGTTTCCAAAAGAGGTGGCTTCCCTGCCCTACAGCACGAGAATGGAGACGGAAGAAGGACCTCAGTATTTCAGGGTGATACATAGCCAGCAGGTGAGAACCTGTAGGTTATGTATGAGCCCTGAACACATGATGAAGGACTGTCCTGACTTCAAATGCTATAAGTGCTCGGAAAGGGGACATTTCGCGAGGGATTGTAATGCGGTGAGGTGCCCGGACTGCAGGCTTGTGTTAAACAAGTGCGAGTGCTGGTTCGGAGAACAACATCAGGAGGAAGAGCAGGGGTGTGGGCAGATGCATGAGGAAGCCGGTGAAGAGGAGCTACACGAAAACACGGAAGGAACACCAAGAGAGGATACCACAAGCACGGACGTTGAAGAGGAAAGTGAAAGGACTGGATCAACGCAGTGCAGTGAGGAAACGGGGTCACTGATGGAAATAACTGATACTTTACAGATTCAACTGGAAAAGACAGAGGATCAGGAGTGGGTCAGCGAGGATGGGAGAATGGACAAAGACAGTGAATGCATCGACGATGCCGGCACTACAGGAATCAATAAAAGAAGAAGACAAACTAAGGTAACACCAAATTTAGAGAAAGCCAAAAGAAAAGTATTAAAACAAGGATGTGAGGAAAAACAAGACAGTGGGGAAATGGTAAAGGAAGGAGAGTGAATGAACTGACAAAATGGGGATGTTATGGCTTTTATTTTATTTTATGGTGCTGAAAATTGTGACTTTTAATGCTAGAGGATTAATGAATGTTTATAAATTTGAAAAGGTGAAGGAATTGTGTCGAAATGAAGATGTGATTTTATTGCAAGAGACAAACTGGAAAGAGAATGTTATGGAGGATATTAGAAAAAGATGGGAAGGGGAATTACTTGTTAACAATGAAGAGGAAAAAATGGGAGGAGGAGTGGCGGTTTTAATAAGAAAAGACAGAGGTATAAAGACAAAACTTATATATAATGATAAAAAAGGAAAATGTATGGTGGTAGAAATCGAAAATGGAAGAAGACAAATTTGTTTTAGTGGAACGTGCACGCTCCCAATGGAGAAAAAGAAAAGAAAATATACTTTAATGTTTTAGCTGATGTAATTGAAAAATGGGGGAAGGTGGTGATTGCAGGGGATTTTAACACTGTTTTTAGTAAAATGGATATGGCAAATGGGATGGTTTTTAAATCGGATGGGGGTAGAAAAGAACTAAGGTCATTGATGGAAGAGAAAAATATGATTGATGTGTGGCGGGAAAGAAATGGAAAAAAGAAGGAATTTTCAAGAAGACAGTTGGTGGGGAATTTTATGTGCCAAACCAGAATAGACTATTTTTTAAGTACCAGAAAATCTTGAATGTTTCATTGATGGAATATTTTACAAAAGAAACAACCTTAAGCGATCACAAAATGGTTTTAATGACGATGGATTTTAAAAGACAAACAAAGGGACCTGGGGTGTGGATTTGTTAAACACTGAGGTTTTAAAGAATGAAAGTTTTAAAAAAGAGATTGAAAATGATATTAGATGGGAGGAAAAAAGACCTAATGTATATGGAAGACAAAAGGCAATGGTGGGAAAATGTTAAGTATTATATAAGAAATATTCTATGAACTACTGTAATTTATTACAAAAGGTTAAAAGAACCAAGGAGAGAGAATAAGGAGAACTCTAAAAGAGGAGTTAAATAAAAACGAAGTAGATGTGCAAAAAGTAATTGAAATAGAAAATACGTTGAGAAAAATAGAAGAGGAGAAATGCAAGGGGCAATGTTGAGAAGCAAAGCAAAATATACGGTGGAAGGGGAAAATGTAACAGATTCTTTTTTAATCTTGAGAAAAGCAGGGGGAGAGCGGAAACAATTAAAGAACTTAAAAGAGTATGGAATGGTGGTGGTCTCAGATACAGAGGGGATTTTAAAAGAAGTTAAATCATTTTATGAGGAACTTTTTAAGTCTGAGGGGGAGATGAGGAAAAAAGGAATATTTTGTTGCAACAGATAACAAGGAAAGTTGGCGAACAGGATAAAAAAATATGTGAAAGGAAATAGAAACTGAAGAGATCATACATGCCATAAATCATTTAAGAGTGAGGAAAAGCCCCGGGGTAGATGGTATTGGAAGTGAGTTTTACAAAGTTTTTAAAGAAAAAGTAAGCGTGATTTTAAATGAAATTTTTGAAGAAGTTTTTTAAAAAAGAAAGAGTAAGCCCAAGAATGGGCTAGGATTAATGAAAATAATATACAAGAAAAAAGGAGACAAACTGAGCTGAAAATTTTTAGACCCATTACAATGCTAAACACTGATTTTAAAATTTTAGCCAAGGTCTTAGCAAACAGATTAAAAAAATGTCATGCCAAATATAATAGAAACAAACCAGGCGTATGGAGTAAAGGCGAGAGATATAGCAGATGTTACTAGCATCATTAGAGATATAGCAGGGTATATAAAAGAAAAGGCAAAAGTGCTTATGTTATTAGTATGGATTTTGAAAAGGCTTTTGACAGAGTTGAACATGGCTTTTTATTTGCAGTTTTAAAGGAATTTGGGTTTGGGAATAATTTTATTAAATGGATTTCGGTTTTATACAGGGATATTTTTACAAAAGTAAAATGCAATGGTTTTTTAACTCAACCTTTTTAAAGTTTTAAGATCCATAAGACAGGGGTGTCCATTGTCGGCGCAGTTGTACTCATTGGTAGCAGAACCTTTAGGGCTTTTAATAAATAGAGAAAAAAGAATAAATGGAATACAAATGGAAGAGGGAGAAGAATTAAAGAAAATATTTCAATATGCTGATGACACGACAATTGTGGTTGAAAATGTAGAAAGTGTTAAAAGAGTGATGGAGAAAACAAAACTGTATTGTGAGGGTTCGGGTGCAAAGATAAATGAAGAAAAAACTGTATACATGAAATATGGAAGGGCAGAGGTTCTTACAGGGGTCTGTAAGTTTACAGAGGTGCAAGAAATAAAGATTTTAGGAATAATTGTAGCAAAGAATGAAAAGGAGGCTACGGACAGTATGTGGGAAGAGACGGTGGGAGGGATGGAAAGAAGACTGATTTTTCTGGAGAAGCAGGTTTTTAAGTTAAAAGGGAAGATTTTAGTTGTAAACATGCTATGTTATCTAGAATGTGGTAATACATTACATGTGATGCCATTGCCAGACTGGGTTTTTAAGAGAATAAGA
>NW_020526688.1:0-34516 GCF_003368295.1 Carassius auratus | reverse complement strand
ATTAGTTCATAGTTCGGGTCTATCGGGCTTTTGACTCGTTCCTTAATCACGTGACAGACCCATACGCTTAACCAATGCAGTATGAGCCTGAAAGAGTATTGATTAGTTCATAGTTCGGGTCTATCGGGCTTTTGACTCGTTCCTTAGTCACGTGACAGACCCATAAGCTTAACCAATGCAGTATGAGCCTGAAAGAGTATTGATTATTGTTCATAGTTCGGGTCTATCGGGTTTTGACTCGTTCCTTAGTTACGTGACAGACCCATAACACTTAACCAATGCAGTCTGAGCCGGAAAGAGTATTGATTAGTTCATAGTTCGGGTCTATCGGGTTTTTGACTCGTTCCTTATTCACGTGACAGACCCATACGCTAAACCAATGCAGTCTGAGCTGGAAAGAGTATTGATTAGTTCATAGTTCGGGTCTATCGGGCTTTTGACTCGTTCCTTATCAAGTGACAGACCCATACGCTTAACCAATGCAGTATGAGCCTGAATGAGTATTGATTAGTTATGCAGTCTGAGCTGGAAAGAGCATTGATTAGTTCATAGTTCGGGTCTATCGGGCTTTTGACTCGTTCCTTAGTCACGTGACAGACCCATACGCTTAACCAATGCAGTCTGAGCCGGAAGAGAATTGATTAGTTCATAGTTCGGGTCTATCGGGTTTTTGACTCGTTCCTTAGTCACGTGACAGACCCATACGCTTAACCAATGCAGTCTGAGCCGGAAAGAGTATTGATTAGTTCATAGTTCGGGTCTATCGGTTTTTGACTCGTTCCTTAATCACGTGACAGACCCATACGCTAAACCAATGCAGTATGAGCCTGAAAGAGTATTGATTAGTTCATAGTTCGGGTCTATTGGGCTTTTGACTCGTTCCTTAGTCATGTGACAGACCCATAAGCTTAACCAATGCAGTATGAGCCTGAAAGAGTATTGATTAGTTCATAGTTCGGGTCTATCGGGTTTTGACTCGTTCCTTAGTTACGTGACAGACCCATAACACTTAACCAATGCAGTCTGAGCCGGAAAGAGTATTGATTAGTTCATAGTTCGGGTCTATCTGGCTTTTGACTCGTTCCTTAATCACGTGACAGACCCATACGCTTAACCAATGCAGTATGAGCCTGAAAGAGTATTGATTAGTTCATAGTTCGGGTCTATCGGGCTTTTGACTCGTTCCTTAGTCACGTGACAGACCCATAAGCTTAACCAATGCAGTATGAGCCTGAAAGAGTATTGATTAGTTCATAGTTCGGGTCTATCGGGTTTTTGACTCGTTCCTTAGTTACGTGACAGACCCATAACACTTAACCAATGCAGTCTGAGCCGGAAAGAGATTGATTAGTTCATAGTTCGGGTCTATCTGGCTTTTGACTCGTTCCTTAATCACGTGACAGACCCATACGCTTAACCAATGCAGTCTGAGCTGAAAGAGTATTGATTAGTTCATAGTTCGGGTCTATCGGCTTTTGACTCGTTCCTTAATCATTGACAGACCCATATGCTTAACCAATGCAGTATGAGCCTGAATGAGTATTGATTAGTTATGCAGTCTGAGCTGGAAAGAGCATTGATTAGTTCATAGTTCGGGTCTATCGGGCTTTTGACTCGTTCCTTAGTCACGTGACAGACCCATAACACTTAACCAATGCAGTCTGAGCCGGAAAGAGTATTGATTAGTTCATAGTCGGGTCTATCTGGCTTTTGACTCGTTCCTTAATCACGTGACAGACCCATACGCTTAACCAATGCAGTATGAGCCTGAAAGAGTATTGATTAGTTCATAGTTCGGGTCTATCGGGCTTTTGACTCGTTCCTTAGTCACGTGACAGACCCATAAGCTTAACCAATGCAGTATGAGCCTGAAAGAGTATTGATTAGTTCATAGTTCGGGTCTATCGGGTTTTTGACTCGTTCCTTAGTTACGTGACAGACCCATAACCTTAACCAATGCAGTCTGAGCCGGAAAGAGATTGATTAGTTCATAGTTCGGGTCTATCTGGCTTTTGACTCGTTCCTTAATCACGTGAAGACCCATACGCTTAACCAATGCAGTATGAGCCTGAAAGAGTATTGATTAGTTCATAGTTCGGGTCTATCGGGCTTTTGACTCGTTCCTTAATCACGTGACAGACCCATACGTAACCAATGCAGTATGAGCCTGAAAGAGTATTGATTAGTTCATAGTTCGGGTCTATCGGTTTTTGACTCGTTCCTTAGTCACGTGACAGACCCATAAGCTTAACCAATGCAGTATGAGCCTGAAAGAGTATTGATTAGTTCATAGTTCGGGTCTATCGGGTTTTGACTCGTTCCTTAGTTACGTGACAGACCCATAACACTTAACCAATGCAGTCTGAGCCGGAAAGAGTATTGATTAGTTCATAGTTCGGGTCTATCGGGCTTTTGACTCGTTCCTTAGTCACGTGACAGACCCATACGCTTAACCAATGCAGTATGAGCCTGAAAGAGTATTGATTAGTTCATAGTTCGGGTCTATCGGGTTTTTGACTCGTTCCTTAGTTACGTGACAGACCCATAACGCTTAACCAATGCAGTCTGAGCCGGAAAGAGTATTGATTAGTTCATAGTTCGGGTCTATCTGGCTTTTGACTCGTTCCTTAGTCACGTGACAGACCCATAACACTTAACCAATGCAGTCTGAGCCGGAAAGAGTATTGATTAGTTCATAGTTCGGGTCTATCGGGCTTTTGACTCGTTCCTTAATCACGTGACAGACCCATACGCTTAACCAATGCAGTATGAGCCTGAAAGAGTATTGATTAGTTCATAGTTCGGGTCTATCGGGCTTTTGACTCGTTCCTTAGTCACGTGACAGACCCATAAGCTTAACCAATGCAGTATGAGCCTGAAAGAGTATTGATTAGTTCATAGTTCGGGTCTATCGGGTTTTGACTCGTTCCTTAGTTACGTGACAGACCCATAACACTTAACCAATGCAGTCTGAGCCGGAAAGAGTATTGATTAGTTCATAGTTCGGGTCTATCGGCTTTTGACTCGTTCCTTAGTCACGTGACAGACCCATACGCTTAACCAATGCAGTAGAGCCTGAAAGAGTATTGATTAGTTCATAGTTCGGGTCTATCGGGTTTTGACTCGTTCCTTAGTTACGTGACAGACCCATAACACTTAACCAATGCAGTCTGAGCCGGAAAGAGTATTGATTAGTTCATAGTTCGGGTCTATCGGTTTTTGACTCGTTTCTTATTCACGTGAAAGCCCCATACGCTAAACCTATGCAGTCTGAGCTGGAAAGAGTATTGATTAGTTCATAGTTCGGGTCTATCGGGCTTTTGACTCTTTCCTTAATCAAGTGACAGACCCATATGCTTAACCAATGCAGTATGAGCCTGAATGAGTATTGATTAGTTATGCAGTCTGAGCTGGAAAGAGTATTGATTAGTTCATAGTTCGGGTCTATCGGGCTTTTGACTCGTTCCTTAGTCATGTGACAGACCCATAACGCTTAACCAATGCAGTATGAGCCTGAAAGAGTATTGATTAGTTCATAGTTCGGGTCTATCGGGCTTTTGACTCGTTCCTTAGTTACGTGACAGACCCATAAAACTTAACCAATGCAGTCTGAGCCGGAAAGAGTATTGATTAGTTCATAGTTCGGGTCTATCGGCTTTTGACTCGTTCCTTTAATCACGTGACAGACCCATACGCTTAACCAATGCAGTATGAGCCTGAAAGAGTATTGATTAGTTCATAGTTCGGGTCTATCGGGCTTTGACTCGTTCCTTAATCACGTGACAGACCCATAACACTTAACCAATGCAGTCTGAGCCGGAAAGAGTATTGATTAGTTCATAGTTCGGGTCTATCTGGCTTTTGACTCGTTCCTTAGTCACGTGACAGACCCATAACACTTAACCAATGCAGTCTGAGCCTGAAAGAGTATTGATTAGTTCATAGTTCGGGTCTATCTGGCTTTTGACTCGTTCCTTAATCACGTGACAGACCCATACGCTTAACCAATGCAGTATGAGCCTGAAAGAGTATTGATTAGTTCATAGTTCGGGTCTATCGGCTTTTGACTCGTTCCTTAGTCATGTGACAGACCCATAAGCTTAACCAATGCAGTATGAGCCTGAAAGAGTATTGATTAGTTCATAGTTCGGGTCTATCGGGTTTTGACTCGTTCCTTAGTTACGTGACAGACCCATAACACTTAACCAATGCAGTCTGAGCCGGAAAGAGTATTGATTAGTTCATAGTTCGGGTCTATCGGTTTTTGACTCGTTCTAATTCACGTGAAGACCCATACGCTTAACCAATGCAGTCTGAGCTGGAAAGAGTATTGATTAGTTCATAGTTCGGGTCTATCGGGCTTTTGACTCGTTCCTTAATCAAGTGACAGACCCATATGCTTAACCAATGCAGTATGAGCTGAATGAGTATTGTTAGTTATGCAGTCTGAGCTGGAAAGAGCATTGATTAGTTCATAGTTCGGGTCTATCGGGCTTTTGACTCGTTCCTTAGTCACGTGACAGACCCATACGCTTAACCAATGCAGTATGAGCCTGAAAGAGTATTGATTAGTTCATAGTTCGGGTCTATCGGGTTTTTGACTCGTTCCTTAGTTACGTGACAGACCCATAAGCTTAAACCATGCAGTCTGAGCTGGAAAGAGTATTGATTAGTTCATAGTTCGGGTCTATCGGGTTTTTGACTCGTTCCTTAATCACGTGACAGACCCATACGCTAAACCAATGCAGTCTGAGCCGGAAAGAGAATTGATTAGTTCATAGTTCGGGTCTATGGGTTTTTGACTCGTTCCTTAGTCATGTGACAGACCCATACGCTTAACCAATGCAGTCTGAGCCGGAAAGAGTATTGATTAGTTCATAGTTCGGGTCTATCGGGCTTTTGACTCGTTCCTTAGTCACGTGACAGACCCATAACACTTAACCAATGCAGTCTGAGCCGGAAAGAGTATTGATTAGTTCATAGTTCGGGTCTATCGGGCTTTTGACTCGTTCCTTAATCACGTGACAGACCCATAACGCTTAACCAATGCAGTATGAGCCTGAAAGAGTATTGATTAGTTCATAGTTCGGGTCTATCGGGTTTTTGACTCGTTCCTTAGTTACGTGACAGACCCATAACACTTAACCAATGCAGTCTGAGCCGGAAAGAGTATTGATTAGTTCATAGTTCGGGTCTATCGGGTTTTGACTCGTTTCTTATTCACGTGAAAGCCCCATACGCTTAACCTATGCAGTCTGAGCTGGAAAGAGTATTGATTAGTTCATAGTTCGGGTCTATCGGGCTTTTGACTCTTTCCTTAATCAAGTGACAGACCCATATGCTTAACCAATGCAGTATGAGCCTGAATGAGTATTGATTAGTTATGCAGTCTGAGCTGGAAAGAGCATTGATTAGTTCATAGTTCGTCTATCGGCTTTTGACTCGTTCCTTAGTCACGTGACAGACCCATACGCTTAACCAATGCAGTATGAGCTGAAAGAGTATTGATTAGTTCATAGTTCGGGTCTATCGGGTTTTTGACTCGTTCCTTAGTACGTGACAGACCCATAAGCTTAACCAATGCAGTCTGAGCCGGAAAGAGTATTGATTAGTTCATAGTTCGGGTCTATCGGGTTTTTGACTCGTTCCTTAATCACGTGACAGACCCATACGCTTAACCAATGCAGTCTGAGCCGGAAAGAGATTGATTAGTTCATAGTTCGGGTCTATCGGTTTTTGACTCGTTCCTTAATCACGTGACAGACCCATAAGCTTAACCAATGCAGTCTGAGCCTGAAAGAGTATTGATTAGTTCATAGTTCGGGTCTATCGGGCTTTTGACTCGTTCCTTAGTCACGTGACAGACCCATACGCTTAACCAATGCAGTATGAGCCTGAAAGAGTATTGATTAGTTCATAGTTCGGGTCTATCGGGTTTTTGACTCGTTCCTTAGTCACGTGACAGACCCATAACGCTTAACCAATGCAGTCTGAGCCGGAAAGAGTATTGATTAGTTCATAGTTCGGGTCTATCGGCTTTTGACTCGTTCCTTAATCACGTGACAGACCCATACGCTTAACCAATGCAGTATGAGCCTGAAAGAGTATTGATTAGTTCATAGTTCGGGTCTATCGGCTTTTGACTCGTTCCTTAGTCACGTGACAGACCCATAAGCTTAACCAATGCAGTATGAGCCTGAAAGAGTATTGATTAGTTCATAGTTCGGGTCTATCTGGCTTTTGACTCGTTCCTTAATCACGTGACAGACCATACGCTTAACCAATGCAGTATGAGCCTGAAAGAGTATTGATTAGTTCATAGTTCGGGTCTATCGGGCTTTTGACTCGTTCCTTAGTCATGTGACAGACCCATAAGCTTAACCAATGCAGTATGAGCCTGAAAGAGTATTGATTAGTTCATAGTTCGGGTCTATCGGGTTTTTGACTCGTTCCTTAGTCACGTGACAGACCCATAACACTTAACCAATGCAGTCTGAGCCGGAAAGAGTATTGATTAGTTCATAGTTCGGGTCTATCGGTTTTGACTCGTTCCTTAGTCACGTGACAGACCCATAACACTTAACCAATGCAGTCTGAGCCGGAAAGAGTATTGATTAGTTCATAGTTCGGGTCTATCGGGCTTTTGACTCGTTCCTTAATCACGTGACAGACCCATACGCTTAACCAATGCAGTATGAGCCTGAAAGAGTATTGATTAGTTCATAGTTCGGGTCTATCGGGTTTTGACTCGTTCCTTAATCACGTGACAGACCCATACGCTTAACCAATGCAGTATGAGCCTGAAAGAGTATTGATTAGTTCATAGTTCGGGTCTATCGGGCTTTTGACTCGTTCCTTAGTCATGTGACAGACCCATAAGCTTAACCAATGCAGTATGAGCCTGAAAGAGTATTGATTAGTTCATAGTTCGGGTCTATCTGGCTTTTGACTCGTTCCTTAGTTACGTGACAGACCCATAACACTTAACCAATGCAGTCTGAGCCGGAAAGAGTATTGATTAGTTCATAGTTAGGGTCTATCTGGCTTTTTGACTCGTTCCTTAATCACGTGACAGACCCATACGCTTAACCAATGCAGTATGAGCCTGAAAGAGTATTGATTAGTTCATAGTTCGGGTCTATCGGCTTTTGACTCGTTCCTTAATCACGTGACAGACCCATAACGCTTAACCAATGCAGTCTGAGCCGGAAGAGTATTGATTAGTTCATAGTTCGGGTCTATCTGGCTTTTGACTCGTTCCTTAGTTACGTGACAGACCCATAACACTTAACCAATGCAGTCTGAGCCGGAAAGAGTATTGATTAGTTCATAGTTCGGGTCTATCTGGCTTTTGACTCGTTCCTTAATCACGTGACAGACCCATACGCTTAACCAATGCAGTATGAGCCTGAAAGAGTATTGATTAGTTCATAGTTCGGGTCTATCGGGCTTTTGACTCGTTCCTTAATCACGTGACAGACCCATACGCTTAACCAATGCAGTATGAGCCTGAAAGAGTATTGATTAGTTCATAGTTCGGGTCTATCGGTTTTTGACTCGTTCCTTAGTCACGTGACAGACCCATAAGCTTAACCAATGCAGTATGAGCCTGAAAGAGTATTGATTAGTTCATAGTTCGGGTCTATCGGGTTTTTGACTCGTTCCTTAGTTACGTGACAGACCCATAACACTTAACCAATGCAGTCTGAGCCGGAAAGAGTATTGATTAGTTCATAGTTCGGGTCTATCGGGTTTTTGACTCGTTTCTTATTCACGTGAAAGCCCCATACGCTAAACCTATGCAGTCTGAGCTGGAAAGAGCATTGATTAGTTCATAGTTCGGGTCTATCGGGCTTTTGACTCTTTCCTTAATCAAGTGACAGACCCATATGCTTAACCAATGCAGTATGAGCCTGAATGAGTATTGATTAGTTATGCAGTCTGAGCTGGAAAGAGCATTGATTAGTTCATAGTTCGGGTCTATCGGCTTTTGACTCGTTCCTTAGTCACGTGACAGACCCATACGCTTAACCAATGCAGTATGAGCCTGAAAGATTATTGATTAGTTCATAGTTCGGGTCTATCGGGTTTTGACTCGTTCCTTAGTACGTGACAGACCCATAACACTTAACCAATGCAGTCTGAGCCGGAAAGAGTATTGATTAGTTCATAGTTCGGGTCTATCGGGTTTTTGACTCGTTCCTTAATCACGTGACAGACCCATACGCTAAACCAATGCAGTCTGAGCCGGAAAGAGAATTGATTAGTTCATAGTTCGGGTCTATCGGGTTTTTGACTCGTTCCTTAATCATGTGACAGACCCATACGCTTAACCAATGCAGTCTGAGCCGGAAAGAGTATTGATTAGTTCATAGTTCGGGTCTATCGGGCTTTTGACTCGTTCCTTAGTCACGTGACAGACCCATACGCTTAACCAATGCAGTATGAGCCTGAAAGAGTATTGATTAGTTCATAGTTCGGGTCTATCGGTTTTTTGACTCGTTCCTTAATCACGTGACAGACCCATACGCTAAACCAATGCAGTATGAGCCTGAAAGAGTATTGATTAGTTCATAGTTCGGGTCTATTGGGCTTTTGACTCGTTCCTTAGTCATGTGACAGACCCATAAGCTTAACCAATGCAGTATGAGCCTGAAAGAGTATTGATTAGTTCATAGTTCGGGTCTATCGGTTTTTGACTCGTTCCTTAGTTACGTGACAGACCCATAACACTTAACCAATGCAGTCTGAGCCGGAAAGAGTATTGATTAGTTCATAGTCGGGTCTATCTGGCTTTTGACTCGTTCCTTATCACGTGACAGACCCATACGCTTAACAATGCAGTATGAGCCTGAAAGAGTATTGATTAGTTCATAGTTCGGGTCTATCGGGCTTTTGACTCGTTCCTTAGTCACGTGACAGACCCATAAGCTTAACCAATGCAGTATGAGCCTGAAAGAGTATTGATTAGTTCATAGTTCGGGTCTATCGGGTTTTTGACTCGTTCCTTAGTTACGTGACAGACCCATAACGCTTAACCAATGCAGTCTGAGCCGGAAAGAGAATTGATTAGTTCATAGTTCGGGTCTATCTGGCTTTTGACTCGTTCCTTAGTCACGTGACAGACCCATACGCTTAACCAATGCAGTCTGAGGAAAGAGTATTGATTAGTTCATAGTTCGGGTCTATCGGGCTTTTGACTCTTTCCTAATCAAGTGACAGACCCATGCTTAACCAATGCTATGACCTGAATGAGTATTGATTAAGTTATGCAGTCTGAGCTGGAAAGAGTATTGATTAGTTCATAGTTCGGGTCTATCGGGCTTTTGACTCGTTCCTTTTCACGTGACAGACCCATAACACTTAACCAATGCAGTCTGAGCCGGAAAGAGTATTGATTAGTTCATAGTTCGGGTCTATCTGGCTTTTGACTCGTTCCTTAATCACGTGAAGACCCATACGCTTAACATATCATGAGCCTGAAAGAGTATTGATTAGTTCATAGTTCGGGTCTATCGGGCTTTTGACTCGTTCCTTAGTCACGTGACAGACCCATAAGCTTAACCAATGCAGTATGAGCCTGAAAGAGTATTGATTAGTTCATAGTTCGGGTCTATCGGTTTTTGACTCGTTCCTTAGTTACGTGACAGACCCATAACGCTTAACCAATGCAGTATCTGAGCCGGAAAGAGTATTGATTAGTTCATAGTTCGGGTCTATCGGGCTTTTGACTCGTTCCTTATCACGTGACAGACCCATACGCTTAACCAATGCAGTATGAGCCTGAAAGAGTATTGATTAGTTCATAGTTCGGGTCTATCGGGCTTTTGACTCGTTCCTTAATCACGTGACAGACCCATACGCTTAACCAATGCAGTATGAGCCTGAAAGAGTATTGATTAGTTCATAGTTCGGGTCTATCGGTTGACTCGTTCCTTAGTCATGACAGACCCATAAGCTTAACCAATGCAGTATGAGCCTGAAAGAGTATTGATTAGTTCATAGTTCGGGTCTATCGGGTTTTTGACTCGTTCCTTAGTCACGTGACAGACCCATAACACTTAACCAATGCAGTCTGAGCCGGAAAGAGTATTGATTAGTTCATAGTTCGGGTCTATCGGGCTTTTGACTCGTTCCTTAGTCACGTGACAGACCCATACGCTTAACCAATGCAGTATGAGCCTGAAAGAGTATTGATTAGTTCATAGTTCGGGTCTATCGGGTTTTTGACTCGTTCCTTAGTTACGTGACAGACCCATAACACTTAACCAATGCAGTCTGAGCCGGAAAGAGTTTTTGACTCGTTCCTTAGTTACGTGACAGACCCATAACACTTAACCAATGCAGTCTGAGCCGGAAAGAGTATTGATTAGTTCATAGTTCGGGTCTATCGGGTTTTTGACTCGTTCCTTAGTTACGTGACAGACCCATACACTTAACCAATGCAGTCTGAGCCGGAAAGAGAATTGATTAGTTCATAGTTAGGGTCTATCTGGCTTTTGACTCGTTCCTTGATCACGTGACAGACCCATACGCTTAACCATGCAGTATGAGCCTGAAAGAGTATTGATTAGTTCATAGTTCGGGTCTATCGGGCTTTGACTCGTTCCTTAATCACGTGACAGACCCATACGCTTAACCAATGCAGTCTGAGCGGAAAGAGAATTGATTAGTTCATAGTTCGGGTCTATCTGGCTTTTGACTCGTTCCTTAGTCACGTGACAGACCCATACACTAAACCAATGCAGTCTGAGCCGGAAAGAGTATTGATTAGTTCATAGTTCGGGTCTATCGGGCTTTTGACTCGTTCCTTAATCACGTGAGACCCATACGCTTAACCAATGCAGTATGAGCCTGAAAGAGTATTGATTAGTTCATAGTTCGGGTCTATCGGGCTTTTGACTCGTTCCTTAGTCATGTGACAGACCCATAAGCTTAACCAATGCAGTATGAGCCTGAAAGAGTATTGATTAGTTCATAGTTCGGGTCTATCGGGTTTTTGACTCGTTCCTTAGTTACGTGACAGACCCATAACACTTAACCAATGCAGTCTGAGCCGGAAAGAGTATTGATTAGTTCATAGTTCGGGTCTATCGGGTTTTTGACTCGTTTCTTATTCACGTGACAGACCCATACGCTAAACCTATGCAGTCTGAGCTGGAAAGAGTATTGATTAGTTCATAGTTCGGGTCTATCGGCTTTTGACTCTTTCCTTAATCAAGTGACAGACCCATATGCTTAACCAATGCAGTATGAGCCTGAATGAGTATTGATTAGTTATGCAGTCTGAGCTGGAAAGAGCATTGATTAGTTCATAGTTCGGGTCTATCGGGCTTTTGACTCGTTCCTTAGTCACGTGACAGACCCATACGCTTAACCAATGCAGTATGAGCCTGAAAGAGTATTGATTAGTTCATAGTTCGGTCTATCGGGTTTTTGACTCGTTCCTTATCACGTGACAGACCCATACGCTTAACCAATGCAGTCTGAGCCGGAAAGAGAATTGATTAGTTCATAGTTCGGGTCTATGGGTTTTTGACTCGTTAAACATGTGACAGACCCATACGCTTAACCAATGCAGTATGAGCCGGAAAGAGTATTGATTAGTTCATAGTTCGGGTCTATCGGCTTTTGACTCGTTCCTTAGTCACGTGACAGACCCATACGCTTAACCAATGCAGTATGAGCCTGAAAGAGTATTGATTAGTTCATAGTTCGGGTCTATCGGGTTTTTTGACTCGTTCCTTAATCACGTGACAGACCCATACGAACCATGCAGTATGAGCCTGAAAGAGTATTGATTAGTTCATAGTTCGGGTCTATTGGGCTTTTGACTCGTTCCTTAGTCACGTGACAGACCCATAAGCTTAACCAATGCAGTATGAGCCTGAAAGAGTATTGATTAGTTCATAGTTCGGGTCTATCGGGTTTTTGACTCGTTCCTTAGTTACGTGACAGACCCATAACACTTAACCAATGCAGTCTGAGCCGGAAAGAGTATTGATTAGTTCATAGTCGGGTCTATCTGGCTTTTGACTCGTTCCTTAATCACGTGACAGACCCATACGCTTAACCAATGCAGTATGAGCCTGAAAGAGTATTGATTAGTTCATAGTTCGGGTCTATCGGGCTTTTGACTCGTTCCTTAGTCACGTGACAGACCTAAGCTTAACCAATGCAGTATGAGCCTGAAAGAGTATTGATTAGTTCATAGTTCGGGTCTATCGGGCTTTTGACTCGTTCCTTAATCACGTGACAGACCCATACGCTTAACCAATGCAGTATGAGCCGGAAAGAGTATTGATTAGTTCATAGTTCGGGTCTATCTGGCTTTTGACTCGTTCCTTAATCACGTGACAGACCCATACGCTTAACCAATGCAGTATGAGCCTGAAAGAGTATTGATTAGTTCATAGTTCGGGTCTATCGGGCTTTTGACTCGTTCCTTATCACGTGACAGACCCATACGCTTAACCAATGCAGTATGAGCCTGAAAGAGTATTGATTAGTTCATAGTTCGGGTCTATCGGGTTTTTGACTCGTTCCTTAATCACGTGACAGACCCATACGTTAACCAATGCAGTCTGAGCCTGGAGTATTGATTAGTTCATAGTTCGGGTCTATGGGCTTTTGACTCGTTCCTTAATCACGTGTGACATACGCTATAACCTGCAGTATGAGCCTGAAAGAGTATTGATTAGTTCATAGTTCGGGTCTATCGGGCTTTTGACTCGTTCCTTAGTCACGTGACAGACCCATAAGCTTAACCAATGCAGTATGAGCCTGAAAGAGTATTGATTAGTTCATAGTTCGGGTCTATCGGGTTTTTGACTCGTTCCTTAGTTACGTGACAGACCCATAACACTAAACCAATGCAGTCTGAGCCGGAAAGAGTATTGATTAGTTCATAGTTCGGGTCTATCTGGCTTTTGACTCGTTCCTTAATCACGTGACAGACCCATACGCTTAACCAATGCAGTATGAGCCTGAAAGAGTATTGATTAGTTCATAGTTCGGGTCTATCGGGCTTTTGACTCGTTCCTTAATCACGTGACAGACCCATAACACTTAACCAATGCAGTCTGAGCCGGAAAGAGTATTGATTAGTTCATAGTTCGGGTCTATCGGGTTTTTGACTCGTTCCTTAGTTACGTGACAGACCCATAACACTTAACCAATGCAGTCTGAGCCGGAAAGAGTATTGATTAGTTCATAGTTCGGGTCTATCGGGTTTTTGACTCGTTCCTTATTCACGTGAAAGACCCATACGCTTAACCAATGCAGTCTGAGCTGGAAAGAGTATTGATTAGTTCATAGTTCGGGTCTATCGGGCTTTTGACTCGTTCCTTAATCACGTGACAGACCCATAAGCTTAACCAATGCAGTATGAGCCTGAAAGAGTATTGATTAGTTCATATGGGTCTATCGGTTTTGACTCGCCCCACCCTGGAAAAAGAGCCAAAAATTTGAAAATTAAGTTTTGAAATAGTTCGGGTCTATCGGGCTTTGTGAACTCGTTCTTAGTCACGGTGACAGACCCCATACGCTTAAACCATGCAGTATAAGCCTGAAAAGATTATTGATTAGTTCATAGTTCCGGGTTCATTCGGTTTTGACTCAGTTCCTAGTTACGTGCCAGACCCTAAGACCTTTAACCAATGCAGTCTGAGCCGGAAAGGTATTGTATGTTTCATAGCTCGGGTCTATCGGTTTTTGAGTCGTTGCTTAATCACGTGACAGCACCATACGCTTAAACCTATGCAGTCTGAGCCGGAAATAGAATGGATTAGCTCATAGTTCGGGTCATAAGGTTTTTGAATCGTTCCTTAAACATTCGTGACAGACCCATAAGCATAACCAATGCAGTCTGAGCCGGAAAGAGTATTGATTAGTCATAGTTCGGGTCTATCGGCTTTTGACTCGTTCCTTAGTCACGTGACAGACCCATACGCTAACCAATGCCAGTATGAGCCTGAAAGAGTATTGATTAGTTCATATGTTTCGGTGTCTGATCGGATTTTTGACTCGTTCCTTAATCACGTGACAGCCCCATACGATAAACCTATGCAGTATGAGCCTGAAAGAGTATTGATTAGTTCATAGTTCGGGTCTGTTGGGCTTTTGACTCGTTCCTTAGTCATGTGACAGACCCATAAGCTTAACCAATGCAGTATGAGCCTGAAAGTTATTGATTAGTTCATAGTACGGTCTATCGGGTTTTTGACTCGTTCCTTAGTTACGTGACAGAACCCATAACACTTAAACCAATGCAGTCTGAGCCGGAAAGAGTATTGATTAGTTCATAGTCAGGGTCTATCTGGCTTTTGACTCGTTCCTTAATCACGTGAAAGACCCATACGCTTAACAAATGCAGTATGAGCCCTGAAAGAGTATTGATTAGTTCATAGTTCGGGTCTATCGGGCTTTTGACTAGTTCCTTCGTCATGTGACAGACCCATAAGTTTAACGAATGCAGTATGAGCCTGAAAGAGTATTGATTAGTTCATAGTTCGGATCTATCGGGCTTTTGACTCGTTCCTTAATCACGTGACAGACCAATAAGCTTAACCAATGCAGTATGAGCCTGAAAGAGTATTGATTAGTTCATAGTTCGGGTCTATCGGTATTTTGACTCGTTCCTTAGTCATGTGACAGACCAAAAAGCTTAACCAATGCAGTATGAGCCTGAAAGAGTATTGATTAGTTCATTTTTCGGGTCTATCGGCTTTTGACTCATTCCTTAGTTACGTGACAGACCCATAACACTTAACCAATGCAGTCTGAGCCGGAAAGAGTATTGATAGTTAATAGTTCGGGTCTATCTGGTTTTGACTCGTTCCTTAGTTACATGACAGACCCATAACACTTAAACCAATACAGTCTGAGCCGGAAAGAGAATTGATAAGTTCATAGTTAGGGTCTATCTGGCTTTTGACTCGTTCCTTGATCACGTGAAAGACCCATACGCTTAACGAATGCAGTATGAGCCTGAAAGAGTATTGATTAGTTCATAGTTCGGGTCTATTGGGCTTTTGACTCGTTCCTTAATCACGTGACAGACCCATAACACTTAACCAATACAGTCTGAGCCGGAAAGAGAATTGATAAGTTCATAGTTAGGGTCTATCTGGCTTTTGACTCGTTCCTTAGTTACGTGACAGACCCATAACACTAAACCAATGCAGTCTGAGCCGGAAAGAGTATTGATTAGTTCATGTTAGGGTCTATCTGGCTTTTGACTCGTTCCTTGATCACGTGAAAGACCCATACGCTTAACGAATGCAGTATGAGCCTGAAAGAGTATTGATTAGTTCATAGTTCGGGTCTATCGGGCTTTTGACTCGTTCCTTAGTCATGTGACAGACCCAATAAGCTTAACCAATGCAGTATGAGCCTGAAAGAGTATTGATTATTCATAGTTCGGGTCTATAGGGTTGTTGACTCGTTCCTTAGTTACGTGACAGACCCATAACACTTAACCAATGCAGTCTGAGCCGGTAAGAGTATTGATTAGTTCATAGTTCGGGTCTATCGGGTTTTTGACTCGTTTCTTATTCACGTGAAAGCCCCATGCGCTAAACCTATGCAGTCTGAGCTGGAAAGAGCATTGATTAGTTCATAGTTCGGGTCTATCGGGCTTTTGACTCTTTCCTTAATCAAGTGACAGACCCATATGCTTAACCAATGCAGTATGAGCCTGAATGAGTATTGATTAGTTATGCAGTCTGAGCTGGAAAGAGCATTGATTAGTTCATAGTTCGGGTCTATCGGGCTTTTGACTCGTTCCTTTGTCACGTGACAGACCCATACGCTTAACCAATGCAGTATGAGCCTGAAAGATTATTGATTAGTTCATAGTTCGGGTCTATCGGGTTTTTGACTCGTTCCTTAGTTACGTGACAGACCCATAAGACTTAACCAATGCAGTCTGAGCCGGAAAGAGTATTGATTAGTTCATAGCTCGGGTCTATCGGGTTTTTGAGTCGTTGCTTAATCACGTGACAGCCCCATACGCTAAACCTATGCAGTCTGAGCCGGAAATAGAATGGATTAGCTCATAGTTCGGGTCTATGAGGTTTTTGAATCGTTCTTAAACATGTGACAGACCCATACGCATAACCAATGCAGTCTGAGCCGGAAAGAGTATTGATTAGTTCATAGTTCGGGTCTATCGGGCTTTTGACTCATTCCTTAGTCACGTGACAGACCCATACGCTTAACCAATGCAGTATGAGCCTGAAAGAGTATTGATTAGTTCATTGTTCGGGTCTATCGGGTTTTTTTGACTCGTTCCTTAATCACGTGACAGCCCCATACGATAAACCTATGCAGTATGAGCCTGAAAGAGTATTGATTAGTTCATATTTCGGGTCTATTGGGCTTTTGACTCGTTCCTTAGTCATGTGACAGACCCATAAGCTTAACCAATGCAGTATGAGCCTGAAAGATTATTGATCATAGTACGGGTCAATCGGGTTTTTGACTCGTTCCTTAGTTACGTGACAGACCCATAACACTTAACCAATGCAGTCTTAGCCGGAAAGAGTATTGATTAGTTCATAGTCAGGGTCTATCTGGCTTTTGACTCGTTCCTTAATCACGTGAAAGACCCATACGCTTAACAAATGCAGTATGAGCCTGAAAGAGTATTGATTAGTTCATAGTTCGTGTCTATCGGGCTTTTGACTCGTTCCTTCGTCATGTGACGGACCCATAAGCTTAACGAATGCAGTATGAGCCTGAAAGAGTATTGATTAGTTCATAGTTCGGGTCTATCGGGCTTTTGACTCGTTCCTTAATCACGTGACAGACCTATACGCTTAACCAATCCAGTATGAGCCTGAAAGAGTATTGATTAGTTCATAGTTCGGGTCTATCGGTGTTTTGACTCGTTCCTTAGTCATGTGACAGACCAATAAGCTTAACCAATGCAGTATGAGCCTGAAAGAGTATTGATTAGTTCATAGTTCGGGTCTATCGGGCTTTTGACTCGTTCCTTAGTCATGTGACAGACCAATAAGCTTAACCAATGCAGTATGAGCCTGAAAGAGTATTGATTAGTTCATTTTTCGGGTCTATCGGGTTTTTGACTCATTCCTTAGTTACGTGACAGACACATAACACTTAACCAATGCAGTCTGAGCCGGTAAGAGTATTGATTAGTTAATAGTTCGGGTCTATCGGTTTTTGACTCGTTCCTTAGTTACATGACAGACCCATAACACTTAACCAATACAGTCTGAGCCGGAAAGAGAATTGATAAGTTCATAGTTAGGGTCTATCTGGCTTTTGACTCGTTCCTTAATCACGTGAAAGACCCATACGCTTAACCAATGCAGTATGAGCCTGAAAGAGTATTGATTAGTTCATAGTTCGGGTCTATTGGGCTTTTGACTCGTTCCTTTGTCACGTGACAGACCCATACGCTTAACCAATGCAGTATGAGCCTGAAAGAGTATTGATTAGTTCATTGTTCGGGTCTATCGGGTTTTTTCACTCGTTCCTTAATCACGTGACAGCCCCATACGATAAACCTATGCAGTATGAGCCTGAAAGAGTATTGATTAGTTCATAGTTCGGGTCTGTTGGGTTTTGACTCGTTCCTTAATCACGTGACAGACCCATAACACTTAACCAATACAGTCTGAGACGGAAAGAGAATTGATTAGTTCATAGTTCAGGTCTGTCGGGTTTTTGACTCATTCCTTAGTTACGTGACAGACCCATAACACTTAACCAATGCAGTCTGAGCCGGTAAGAGTATTGATTAGTTCATAGTTCGGGTCTATCGGGTTTTTGACTCGTTTCTTATTCACGTGAAAGCCCCATACGCTAAACCTATGCAGTCTGAGCTGGAAAGAGCATTGATTAGTTCATAGTTCGGGTTTATCTGGCTTTTGACTCTTTCCTTAATCAAGTGTCAGACCCATATGCTTAACCAATGCAGTATGAGCCTGAATGAGTATTGATTAGTTATGCAGTCTGAGCCGGTAAGAGTATTGATTAGTTCATAGTTCGGGTCTATCGGGTTTTTGAGTCGTTGCTTAATCACGTGACAGCCCCATACGCTAAACCTATGCAGTCTGAGCCGGAAATAGAATTGATTAGCTCATAGTTCGGGTCTATAAGGTTTTTGAATCGTTCCTTAAACATGTGACAGACCCATAAGCATAACCAATGCAGTCTGAGCCGGAAAGAGTATTGATTAGTTCATAGTTCGGGTCTATCGGGCTTTTGACTCGTTCCTTAGTCACGTGACAGACCCATACGCTTAACCAATGCAGTATGAGCCTGAAAGAGTATTGATTAGTTCATTGTTCGGGTCTATCGGGATTTTTGACTCGTTCCTTAATCACGTGACAGCCCCATACGATAAACCTATGCAGTATGAGCCTGAAAGAGTATTGATTAGTTCATAGTTCGGGTCTGTTGGGCTTTTGACTCGTTCCTTAGTCATGTGACAGACCCATAAGCTTAACCAATGCAGTATGAGCCTGAAAGATTATTGATTAGTTCATAGTACGGGTCTATCGGGTTTTTGACTCGTTCCTTAGTTACGTGACAGACCCATAACACTTAACCAATGCAGTCTGAGCCGGAAAGAGTATTGATTAGTTCATAGTCAGGGTCTATCTGGCTTTTGACTCGTTCCTTAATCACGTGAAAGACCCATACGCTTAACAAATGCAGTATGAGCCTGAAAGAGTATTGATTAGTTCATAGTTCGGGTCTATCGGGCTTTTGACTAGTTCCTTCGTCATGTGACAGACCCATAAGCTTAACGAATGCAGTATGAGCCTGAAAGAGTATTGATTAGTTCATAGTTCGGATCTATCGGGCTTTTGACTCGTTCCTTAATCACGTGACAGACCAATAAGCTTAACCAATGCAGTATGAGCCTGAAAGAGTATTGATTAGTTCATAGTTCGGGTCTATCGGTATTTTGACTCGTTCCTTAGTCATGTGACAGACCAAAAAGCTTAACCAATGCAGTATGAGCCTGAAAGAGTATTGATTAGTTCATTTTTCGGGTCTATCGGCTTTTTGACTCATTCCTTAGTTACGTGACAGACCCATAACACTTAACCAATGCAGTCTGAGCCGGTAAGAGTATTGATTAGTTAATAGTTCGGGTCTATCTGGTTTTTGACTCGTTCCTTAGTTACATGACAGACCCATAACACTTAACCAATACAGTCTGAGCCGGAAAGAGAATTGATAAGTTCATAGTTAGGGTCTATCTGGCTTTTGACTCGTTCCTTGATCACGTGAAAGACCCATACGCTTAACGAATGCAGTATGAGCCTGAAAGAGTATTGATTAGTTCATAGTTCGGGTCTATTGGGCTTTTGACTCGTTCCTTAATCACGTGACAGACCCATAACGCTTAACCAATACAGTCTGAGCCGGAAAGAGAATTGATAAGTTCATAGTTAGGGTCTATCTGGCTTTTGACTCGTTCCTTAGTTACGTGACAGACCCATAACACTAAACCAATGCAGTCTGAGCCGGAAAGAGTATTGATTAGTTCATGTTAGGGTCTATCTGGCTTTTGACTCGTTCCTTGATCACGTGAAAGACCCATACGCTTAACGAATGCAGTATGAGCCTGAAAGAGTATTGATTAGTTCATAGTTCGGGTCTATCGGGCTTTTGACTCGTTCCTTAGTCATGTGACAGACCAATAAGCTTAACCAATGCAGTATGAGCCTGAAAGAGTATTGATTATTTCATAGTTCGGGTCTATAGGGTTGTTGACTCGTTCCTTAGTTACGTGACAGACCCATAACACTTAACCAATGCAGTCTGAGCCGGTAAGAGTATTGATTAGTTCATAGTTCGGGTCTATCGGGTTTTTGACTCGTTTCTTATTCACGTGAAAGCCCCATGCGCTAAACCTATGCAGTCTGAGCTGGAAAGAGCATTGATTAGTTCATAGTTCGGGTCTATCGGTCTTTTGACTCTTTCCTTAATCAAGTGACAGACCCATATGCTTAACCAATGCAGTATGAGCCTGAATGAGTATTGATTAGTTATGCAGTCTGAGCTGGAAAGAGCATTGATTAGTTCATAGTTCGGGTCTATCGGGCTTTTGACTCGTTCCTTTGTCACGTGACAGACCCATACGCTTAACCAATGCAGTATGAGCCTGAAAGATTATTGATTAGTTCATAGTTCGGGTCTATCGGGTTTTTGACACGTTCCTTAGTTACGTGACAGACCCATAAGACTTAACCAATGCAGTCTGAGCCGGAAAGAGTATTGATTAGTTCATAGCTCGGGTCTATCGGGTTTTTGAGTCGTTGCTTAATCATGTGACAGCCCCATACGCTAAACCTATGCAGTCTGAGCCGGAAATAGAATGGATTAGCTCATAGTTCGGGTCTATGAGGTTTTTGAATCGTTAAACATGTGACAGACCCATACGCATAACCAATGCAGTCTGAGCCGGAAAGAGTATTGATTAGTTCATAGTTCGGGTCTATCGGGCTTTTGACTCATCCTTAGTCACGTGACAGACCCATACGCTTAACCAATGCAGTATGAGCCTGAAAGAGTATTGATTAGTTCATTGTTCGGGTCTATCGGGTTTTTTGACTCGTTCCTTAATCACGTGACAGCCCCATACGATAAACCTATGCAGTATGAGCCTGAAAGAGTATTGATTAGTTCATATTTCGGGTCTATTGGGCTTTTGACTCGTTCCTTAGTCATGTGACAGACCCATAAGCTTAACCAATGCAGTATGAGCCTGAAAGATTATTGATTAGTTCATAGTACGGGTCAATCGGGTTTTTGACTCGTTCCTTAGTTACGTGACAGACCCATAACACTTAACCAATGCAGTCTTAGCCGGAAAGAGTATTGATTAGTTCATAGTCAGGGTCTATCTGGCTTTTGACTCGTTCCTTAATCACGTGAAAGACCCATACGCTTAACAAATGCAGTATGAGCCTGAAAGAGTATTGATTAGTTCATAGTTCGTGTCTATCGGGCTTTTGACTCGTTCCTTCGTCATGTGACGGACCCATAAGCTTAACGAATGCAGTATGAGCCTGAAAGAGTATTGATTAGTTCATAGTTCGGGTCTATCGGGCTTTTGACTCGTTCCTTAATCACGTGACAGACCTATATGCTTAACCAATCCAGTATGAGCCGGAAAGAGAATTGATAAGTTCATAGTTAGGGTCTATCTGGCTTTTGACTCGTTCCTTAATCACGTGAAAGACCCATACACTTAACCAATGCAGTATGAGCCTGAAAGAGTATTGATTAGTTCATAGTTCGGGTCTATTGGGCTTTTGACTCGTTCCTTTGTCACGTGACAGACCCATACGCTTAACCAATGCAGTATGAGCCTGAAAGAGTATTGATTAGTTCATTGTTCGGGTCTATCGGGTTTTTTGACTAGTTCCTTAATCACGTGAAAGACCCATACGCTTAACCAATGCAGTATGAGCCTGAAAGAGTATTGATTAGTTCATAGTTCGGGTCTATCGGGCTTTTGACTCATTCCTTAGTCATGTGACAGACCCATAAGCTTAACCAATGCAGTATGAGCCTGAAAGAGTATTGATTAGTTCATAGTTCGGGTCTATCTGGTTTTTGACTCGTTCCTTAGTTACGTGACAGACCCATAACACTTAACCAATACAGTCTGAGCCGGAAAGAGAATTGATAAGTTCATAGTTAGGGTCTATCTGGCTTTTGACTCGTTCCTTAGTTACGTGACAGACCCATAACACTAAACCAATGCAGTCTGAGCCGGAAAGAGTATTGATTAGTTCATAGTTAGGGTCTATCTGGCTTTTGACTCGTTCCTTGATCACGTGAAAGACCCATACGCTTAACGAATGCAGTATGAGCCTGAAAGAGTATTGATTAGTTCATAGTTCGGGTCTATCGGGCTTTTGACTCGTTCCTTAATCACGTGACAGACCCATAACACTTAACCAATACAGTCTGAGACGGAAAGAGAATTGATTAGTTCATAGTTCAGGTCTGTCGGGTTTTTGACTCATTCCTTAGTTACGTGACAGACCCATAACACTTAACCAATGCAGTCTGAGCCGGTAAGAGTATTGATTAGTTCATAGTTCGGGTCTATCGGGTTTTTGACTCGTTTCTTATTCACGTGAAAGCCCCATACGCTAAACCTATGCAGTCTGAGCTGGAAAGAGCATTGATTAGTTCATAGTTCGGGTTTATCTGGCTTTTGACTCTTTCCTTAATCAAGTGTCAGACCCATATGCTTAACCAATGCAGTATGAGCCTGAATGAGTATTGATTAGTTATGCAGTCTGAGCTGGAAAGAGCATTGATTAGTTCATAGTTCGGGTCTATCGGGCTTTTGACTCGTTCCTTAGTCACGTGACAGACCCATACGCTTAACCAATTCAGTATGAGCCTGAAAGATTATTGATTAGTTCATAGTTCGGGTCTATCGGGTTTTTGACTCGTTCCTTAGTTACGTGACAGACCCATAAGACTTAACCAATGCAGTCTGAGCCGGAAAGAGTATTGATTAGTTCATAGCTCGGGTCTATCGGGTTTTTGAGTCGTTGCTTAATCACGTGACAGCCCCATACGCTAAACCTATGCAGTCTGAGCCGGAAATAGAATGGATTAGCTCATAGTTCGGGTCTATAAGGTTTTTGAATCGTTCCTTAAACATGTGACAGACCCATAAGCATAACCAATGCAGTCTGAGCCGGAAAGAGTATTGATTAGTTCATAGTTCGGGTCTATCGGGCTTTTGACTCGTTCCTTAGTCACGTGACAGACCCATACGCTTAACCAATGCAGTATGAGCCTGAAAGAGTATTGATTAGTTCATTGTTCGGGTCTATCGGGATTTTTGACTCGTTCCTTAATCACGTGACAGCCCCATACGATAAACCTATGCAGTATGAGCCTGAAAGAGTATTGATTAGTTCATAGTTCGGGTCTGTTGGGCTTTTGACTCGTTCCTTAGTCATGTGACAGACCCATAAGCTTAACCAATGCAGTATGAGCCTGAAAGTTTATTGATTAGTTCATAGTACGGGTCTATCGGGTTTTTGACTCGTTCCTTAGTTACGTGACAGACCCATAACACTTAACCAATGCAGTCTGAGCCGGAAAGAGTATTGATTAGTTCATAGTCAGGGTCTATCTGGCTTTTGACTCGTTCCTTAATCACGTGAAAGACCCATACGCTTAACAAATGCAGTATGAGCCTGAAAGAGTATTGATTAGTTCATAGTTCGGGTCTATCGGGCTTTTGACTAGTTCCTTCGTCATGTGACAGACCCATAAGCTTAACGAATGCAGTATGAGCCTGAAAGAGTATTGATTAGTTCATAGTTCGGATCTATCGGGCTTTTGACTCGTTCCTTAATCACGTGACAGACCAATAAGCTTAACCAATGCAGTATGAGCCTGAAAGAGTATTGATTAGTTCATAGTTCGGGTCTATCTGTATTTTGACTCGTTCCTTAGTCATGTGACAGACCAAAAAGCTTAACCAATGCAGTATGAGCCTGAAAGAGTATTGATTAGTTCATTTTTCGGGTCTATCGGGTTTTTGACTCATTCCTTAGTTACGTGACAGACCCATAACACTTAACCAATGCAGTCTGAGCCGGTAAGAGTATTGATTAGTTAATAGTTCGGGTCTATCGGGTTTTTGACTCGTTCCTTAGTTACATGACAGACCCATAACACTTAACCAATACAGTCTTAGCCGGAAAGAGTATTGATTAGTTCATAGTCAGGGTCTATCTGGCTTTTGACTCGTTCCTTAATCACGTGAAAGACCCATACGCTTAACAAATGCAGTCTTAGCCGGAAAGAGTATTGATTAGTTCATAGTCAGGGTCTATCTGGCTTTTGACTCGTTCCTTAATCACGTGAAAGACCCATACGCTTAACAAATGCAGTATGAGCCTGAAAGAGTATTGATTAGTTCATAGTTCGTGTCTATCGGGCTTTTGACTCGTTCCTTCGTCATGTGACGGACCCATAAGCTTAACGAATGCAGTATGAGCCTGAAAGAGTATTGATTAGTTCATAGTTCGGGTCTATCGGGCTTTTGACTCGTTCCTTAATCACGTGACAGACCTATACGCTTAACCAATCCAGTATGAGCCTGAAAGAGTATTGATTAGTTCATAGTTCAGGTCTATCGGTGTTTTGACTCGTTCCTTAGTCATGTGACAGACCAATAAGCTTAACCAATGCAGTATGAGCCTGAAAGAGTATTGATTAGTTCATAGTTCGGGTCTATCGGGCTTTTGACTCGTTCCTTAGTCATGTGACAGACCAATAAGCTTAACCAATGCAGTATGAGCCTGAAAGAGTATTGATTAGTTCATTTTTCGGGTCTATCGGGTTTTTGACTCATTCCTTAGTTACGTGACAGACCCATAACACTTAACCAATGCAGTCTGAGCCGGTAAGAGTATTGATTAGTTAATAGTTCGGGTCTATCGGGTTTTTGACTCGTTCCTTAGTTACATGACAGACCCATAACACTTAACCAATACAGTCTGAGCCGGAAAGAGAATTGATAAGTTCATAGTTAGGGTCTATCTGGCTTTTGACTCGTTCCTTGATCACGTGAAAGACCCATACGCTTAACGAATGCAGTATGAGCCTGAAAGAGTATTGATTAGTTCATAGTTCGGGTCTATTGGGCTTTTGACTCGTTCCTTAATCACGTGACAGACCCATAACGCTTAACCAATACAGTCTGAGCCTGAAAGAGAATTGATAAGTTCATAGTTAGGGTCTATCTGGCTTTTGACTCGTTACTTAGTTACGTGACAGACCCATAACACTAAACCAATGCAGTCTGAGCCGGAAAGAGTATTGATTAGTTCATGTTAGGGTCTATCTGGCTTTTGACTCGTTCCTTGATCACGTGAAAGACCCATACGCTTAACGAATGCAGTATGAGCCTGAAAGAGTATTGATTAGTTCATAGTTCGGGTCTATCGGGCTTTTGACTCGTTCCTTAGTCATGTGACAGACCAATAAGCTTAACCAATGCAGTATGAGCCTGAAAGAGTATTGATTATTTCATAGTTCGGGTCTATAGGGTTGTTGACTCGTTCCTTAGTTACGTGACAGACCCATAACACTTAACCAATGCAGTCTGAGCCGGTAAGAGTATTGATTAGTTCATAGTTCGGGTCTATCGGGTTTTTGACTCGTTTCTTATTCACGTGAAAGCCCCATGCGCTAAACCTATGCAGTCTGAGCTGGAAAGAGCATTGATTAGTTCATAGTTCGGGTCTATCGGTCTTTTGACTCTTTCCTTAATCAAGTGACAGACCCATATGCTTAACCAATGCAGTATGAGCCTGAATGAGTATTGATTAGTTATGCAGTCTGAGCTGGAAAGAGCATTGATTAGTTCATAGTTCGGGTCTATCGGGCTTTTGACTCGTTCCTTTGTCACGTGACAGACCCATACGCTTAACCAATGCAGTATGAGCCTGAAAGATTATTGATTAGTTCATAGTTCGGGTCTATCGGGTTTTTGACACGTTCCTTAGTTACGTGACAGACCCATAAGACTTAACCAATGCAGTCTGAGCCGGAAAGAGTATTGATTAGTTCATAGCTCGGGTCTATCGGGTTTTTGAGTCGTTGCTTAATCATGTGACAGCCCCATACGCTAAACCTATGCAGTCTGAGCCGGAAATAGAATGGATTAGCTCATAGTTCGGGTCTATGAGGTTTTTGAATCGTTAAACATGTGACAGACCCATACGCATAACCAATGCAGTCTGAGCCGGAAAGAGTATTGATTAGTTCATAGTTCGGGTCTATCGGGCTTTTGACTCATCCTTAGTCACGTGACAGACCCATACGCTTAACCAATGCAGTATGAGCCTGAAAGAGTATTGATTAGTTCATTGTTCGGGTCTATCGGGTTTTTTGACTCGTTCCTTAATCACGTGACAGCCCCATACGATAAACCTATGCAGTATGAGCCTGAAAGAGTATTGATTAGTTCATATTTCGGGTCTATTGGGCTTTTGACTCGTTCCTTAGTCATGTGACAGACCCATAAGCTTAACCAATGCAGTATGAGCCTGAAAGATTATTGATTAGTTCATAGTACGGGTCAATCGGGTTTTTGACTCGTTCCTTAGTTACGTGACAGACCCATAACACTTAACCAATGCAGTCTTAGCCGGAAAGAGTATTGATTAGTTCATAGTCAGGGTCTATCTGGCTTTTGACTCGTTCCTTAATCACGTGAAAGACCCATACGCTTAACAAATGCAGTATGAGCCTGAAAGAGTATTGATTAGTTCATAGTTCGTGTCTATCGGGCTTTTGACTCGTTCCTTCGTCATGTGACGGACCCATAAGCTTAACGAATGCAGTATGAGCCTGAAAGAGTATTGATTAGTTCATAGTTCGGGTCTATCGGGCTTTTGACTCGTTCCTTAATCACGTGACAGACCTATACGCTTAACCAATCCAGTATGAGCCGGAAAGAGAATTGATAAGTTCATAGTTAGGGTCTATCTGGCTTTTGACTCGTTCCTTAATCACGTGAAAGACCCATACACTTAACCAATGCAGTATGAGCCTGAAAGAGTATTGATTAGTTCATAGTTCGGGTCTATTGGGCTTTTGACTCGTTCCTTTGTCACGTGACAGACCCATACGCTTAACCAATGCAGTATGAGCCTGAAAGAGTATTGATTAGTTCATTGTTCGGGTCTATCGGGTTTTTTGACTAGTTCCTTAATCACGTGAAAGACCCATACGCTTAACCAATGCAGTATGAGCCTGAAAGAGTATTGATTAGTTCATAGTTCGGGTCTATCGGGCTTTTGACTCATTCCTTAGTCATGTGACAGACCCATAAGCTTAACCAATGCAGTATGAGCCTGAAAGAGTATTGATTAGTTCATAGTTCGGGTCTATCTGGTTTTTGACTCGTTCCTTAGTTACGTGACAGACCCATAACACTTAACCAATACAGTCTGAGCCGGAAAGAGAATTGATAAGTTCATAGTTAGGGTCTATCTGGCTTTTGACTCGTTCCTTAGTTACGTGACAGACCCATAACACTAAACCAATGCAGTCTGAGCCGGAAAGAGTATTGATTAGTTCATAGTTAGGGTCTATCTGGCTTTTGACTCGTTCCTTGATCACGTGAAAGACCCATACGCTTAACGAATGCAGTATGAGCCTGAAAGAGTATTGATTAGTTCATAGTTCGGGTCTATCGGGCTTTTGACTCGTTCCTTAATCACGTGACAGACCCATAACACTTAACCAATACAGTCTGAGACGGAAAGAGAATTGATTAGTTCATAGTTCAGGTCTGTCGGGTTTTTGACTCATTCCTTAGTTACGTGACAGACCCATAACACTTAACCAATGCAGTCTGAGCCGGTAAGAGTATTGATTAGTTCATAGTTCGGGTCTATCGGGTTTTTGACTCGTTTCTTATTCACGTGAAAGCCCCATACGCTAAACCTATGCAGTCTGAGCTGGAAAGAGCATTGATTAGTTCATAGTTCGGGTTTATCTGGCTTTTGACTCTTTCCTTAATCAAGTGTCAGACCCATATGCTTAACCAATGCAGTATGAGCCTGAATGAGTATTGATTAGTTATGCAGTCTGAGCTGGAAAGAGCATTGATTAGTTCATAGTTCGGGTCTATCGGGCTTTTGACTCGTTCCTTAGTCACGTGACAGACCCATACGCTTAACCAATTCAGTATGAGCCTGAAAGATTATTGATTAGTTCATAGTTCGGGTCTATCGGGTTTTTGACTCGTTCCTTAGTTACGTGACAGACCCATAAGACTTAACCAATGCAGTCTGAGCCGGAAAGAGTATTGATTAGTTCATAGCTCGGGTCTATCGGGTTTTTGAGTCGTTGCTTAATCACGTGACAGCCCCATACGCTAAACCTATGCAGTCTGAGCCGGAAATAGAATGGATTAGCTCATAGTTCGGGTCTATAAGGTTTTTGAATCGTTCCTTAAACATGTGACAGACCCATAAGCATAACCAATGCAGTCTGAGCCGGAAAGAGTATTGATTAGTTCATAGTTCGGGTCTATCGGGCTTTTGACTCGTTCCTTAGTCACGTGACAGACCCATACGCTTAACCAATGCAGTATGAGCCTGAAAGAGTATTGATTAGTTCATTGTTCGGGTCTATCGGGATTTTTGACTCGTTCCTTAATCACGTGACAGCCCCATACGATAAACCTATGCAGTATGAGCCTGAAAGAGTATTGATTAGTTCATAGTTCGGGTCTGTTGGGCTTTTGACTCGTTCCTTAGTCATGTGACAGACCCATAAGCTTAACCAATGCAGTATGAGCCTGAAAGTTTATTGATTAGTTCATAGTACGGGTCTATCGGGTTTTTGACTCGTTCCTTAGTTACGTGACAGACCCATAACACTTAACCAATGCAGTCTGAGCCGGAAAGAGTATTGATTAGTTCATAGTCAGGGTCTATCTGGCTTTTGACTCGTTCCTTAATCACGTGAAAGACCCATACGCTTAACAAATGCAGTATGAGCCTGAAAGAGTATTGATTAGTTCATAGTTCGGGTCTATCGGGCTTTTGACTAGTTCCTTCGTCATGTGACAGACCCATAAGCTTAACGAATGCAGTATGAGCCTGAAAGAGTATTGATTAGTTCATAGTTCGGATCTATCGGGCTTTTGACTCGTTCCTTAATCACGTGACAGACCAATAAGCTTAACCAATGCAGTATGAGCCTGAAAGAGTATTGATTAGTTCATAGTTCGGGTCTATCGGTATTTTGACTCGTTCCTTAGTCATGTGACAGACCAATAAGCTTAACCAATGCAGTATGAGCCTGAAAGAGTATTGATTAGTTCATTTTTCGGGTCTATCGGGTTTTTGACTCATTCCTTAGTTACGTGACAGACCCATAACACTTAACCAATGCAGTCTGAGCCGGTAAGAGTATTGATTAGTTAATAGTTCGGGTCTATCGGGTTTTTGACTCGTTCCTTAGTTACATGACAGACCCATAACACTTAACCAATACAGTCTGAGCCGGAAAGAGAATTGATAAGTTCATAGTTAGGGTCTATCTGGCTTTTGACTCGTTCCTTGATCACGTGAAAGACCCATACGCTTAACGAATGCAGTATGAGCCTGAAAGAGTATTGATTAGTTCATAGTTCGGGTCTATTGGGCTTTTGACTCGTTCCTTAATCACGTGACAGACCCATAACGCTTAACCAATACAGTCTGAGCCGGAAAGAGAATTGATAAGTTCATAGTTAGGGTCTATCTGGCTTTTGACTCGTTCCTTAGTTACGTGACAGACCCATAACACTAAACCAATGCAGTCTGAGCCGGAAAGAGTATTGATTAGTTCATGTTAGGGTCTATCTGGCTTTTGACTCGTTCCTTGATCACGTGAAAGACCCATACGCTTAACGAATGCAGTATGAGCCTGAAAGAGTATTGATTAGTTCATAGTTCGGGTCTATCGGGCTTTTGACTCGTTCCTTAGTCATGTGACAGACCAATAAGCTTAACCAATGCAGTATGAGCCTGAAAGAGTATTGATTATTTCATAGTTCGGGTCTATAGGGTTGTTGACTCGTTCCTTAGTTACGTGACAGACCCATAACACTTAACCAATGCAGTCTGAGCCGGTAAGAGTATTGATTAGTTCATAGTTCGGGTCTATCGGGTTTTTGACTCGTTTCTTATTCACGTGAAAGCCCCATGCGCTAAACCTATGCAGTCTGAGCTGGAAAGAGCATTGATTAGTTCATAGTTCGGGTCTATCGGTCTTTTGACTCTTTCCTTAATCAAGTGACAGACCCATATGCTTAACCAATGCAGTATGAGCCTGAATGAGTATTGATTAGTTATGCAGTCTGAGCTGGAAAGAGCATTGATTAGTTCATAGTTCGGGTCTATCGGGCTTTTGACTCGTTCCTTTGTCACGTGACAGACCCATACGCTTAACCAATGCAGTATGAGCCTGAAAGATTATTGATTAGTTCATAGTTCGGGTCTATCGGGTTTTTGACACGTTCCTTAGTTACGTGACAGACCCATAAGACTTAACCAATGCAGTCTGAGCCGGAAAGAGTATTGATTAGTTCATAGCTCGGGTCTATCGGGTTTTTGAGTCGTTGCTTAATCATGTGACAGCCCCATACGCTAAACCTATGCAGTCTGAGCCGGAAATAGAATGGATTAGCTCATAGTTCGGGTCTATGAGGTTTTTGAATCGTTAAACATGTGACAGACCCATACGCATAACCAATGCAGTCTGAGCCGGAAAGAGTATTGATTAGTTCATAGTTCGGGTCTATCGGGCTTTTGACTCATCCTTAGTCACGTGACAGACCCATACGCTTAACCAATGCAGTATGAGCCTGAAAGAGTATTGATTAGTTCATTGTTCGGGTCTATCGGGTTTTTTGACTCGTTCCTTAATCACGTGACAGCCCCATACGATAAACCTATGCAGTATGAGCCTGAAAGAGTATTGATTAGTTCATATTTCGGGTCTATTGGGCTTTTGACTCGTTCCTTAGTCATGTGACAGACCCATAAGCTTAACCAATGCAGTATGAGCCTGAAAGATTATTGATTAGTTCATAGTACGGGTCAATCGGGTTTTTGACTCGTTCCTTAGTTACGTGACAGACCCATAACACTTAACCAATGCAGTCTTAGCCGGAAAGAGTATTGATTAGTTCATAGTCAGGGTCTATCTGGCTTTTGACTCGTTCCTTAATCACGTGAAAGACCCATACGCTTAACAAATGCAGTATGAGCCTGAAAGAGTATTGATTAGTTCATAGTTCGTGTCTATCGGGCTTTTGACTCGTTCCTTCGTCATGTGACGGACCCATAAGCTTAACGAATGCAGTATGAGCCTGAAAGAGTATTGATTAGTTCATAGTTCGGGTCTATCGGGCTTTTGACTCGTTCCTTAATCACGTGACAGACCTATACGCTTAACCAATCCAGTATGAGCCTGAAAGAGTATTGATTAGTTCATAGTTCGGGTCTATCGGTGTTTTGACTCGTTCCTTAGTCATGTGACAGACCAATAAGCTTAACCAATGCAGTATGAGCCTGAAAGAGTATTGATTAGTTCATAGTTCGGGTCTATCGGGCTTTTGACTCGTTCCTTAGTCATGTGACAGACCAATAAGCTTAACCAATGCAGTATGAGCCTGAAAGAGTATTGATTAGTTCATTTTTCGGGTCTATCGGGTTTTTGACTCATTCCTTAGTTACGTGACAGACACATAACACTTAACCAATGCAGTCTGAGCCGGTAAGAGTATTGATTAGTTAATAGTTCGGGTCTATCGGGTTTTTGACTCGTTCCTTAGTTACATGACAGACCCATAACACTTAACCAATACAGTCTGAGCCGGAAAGAGAATTGATAAGTTCATAGTTAGGGTCTATCTGGCTTTTGACTCGTTCCTTAATCACGTGAAAGACCCATACGCTTAACCAATGCAGTATGAGCCTGAAAGAGTATTGATTAGTTCATAGTTCGGGTCTATTGGGCTTTTGACTCGTTCCTTTGTCACGTGACAGACCCATACGCTTAACCAATGCAGTATGAGCCTGAAAGAGTATTGATTAGTTCATTGTTCGGGTCTATCGGGTTTTTTCACTCGTTCCTTAATCACGTGACAGCCCCATACGATAAACCTATGCAGTATGAGCCTGAAAGAGTATTGATTAGTTCATAGTTCGGGTCTGTTGGGTTTTGACTCGTTCCTTAATCACGTGACAGACCCATAACACTTAACCAATACAGTCTGAGACGGAAAGAGAATTGATTAGTTCATAGTTCAGGTCTGTCGGGTTTTTGACTCATTCCTTAGTTACGTGACAGACCCATAACACTTAACCAATGCAGTCTGAGCCGGTAAAGAGTATTGATTAGTTCATAGTTCGGGTCTATCGGGTTTTTGACTCGTTTCTTATTCACGTGAAAGCCCCATACGCTAAACCTATGCAGTCTGAGCTGGAAAGAGCATTGATTAGTTCATAGTTCGGGTTTATCTGGCTTTTTGACTCTTTCCTTAATCAAGTGTCAGACCCATATGCTTAACCAATGCAGTATGAGCCTGAATGAGTATTGATTAGTTATGCAGTCTGAGCCGGTAAGAGTATTGATTAGTTCATAGTTCGGGTCTATCGGGTTTTTGAGTCGTTGCTTAATCACGTGACAGCCCCATACGCTAAACCTATGCAGTCTGAGCCGGAAATAGAATTGATTAGCTCATAGTTCGGGTCTATAAGGTTTTTGAATCGTTCCTTAAACATGTGACAGACCCATAAGCATAACCAATGCAGTCTGAGCCGGAAAGAGTATTGATTAGTTCATAGTTCGGGTCTATCCGGGCTTTTTGACTCGTTCCTTAGTCACGTGACAGACCCATACGCTTAACCAATGCAGTTATGAGCCTGAAAGAGTATTGATTAGTTCATTGTTCGGGTCTATCGGGATTTTTGACCTCGTTCCTTAATCACGTGACAGCCCCATACGATAAAACCTATGCAGTATGAGCCTGAAAGAGTATTGATTAGTTCATAGTTCGGGTCTGTTGGCGCTTTTGACTCGTTCCTTAGTCATGTGACAGACCCATAAGCTTAACCAATGCAGTATGAGCCTGAAAGATTATTGATTAGGTTCATAGTACGGGTCTATCCGGTTTTTGACTCGTTCCTTAGTTACGTGACAGACCCATAACACTCTAACCAACTGCAGTCTGCGCCGGAAAGAGTATTGATTAGTTCATAGTCAGGTGCTATCTGGCTTTTGACTCGATTCCTTAATCACGTGAAAGACCCATACGCTTTAACAAATGCAGTATGAGCCTGAAAGAGTATTGATTAGTTTCATAGTTCGGGTCTATCGGGCTTTTGACTAGTTCCTTTCGTCATGTGACAGACCCATAAGCTTAACGAATGCAGTATGAGCCTGAAAGAGTATTGATTAGTTCATAGTTCGGCATCTATCGGGCTTTTGACTCGTTCCTTAATCACGTGACAGACCAATAAGCTTAACCAATGCAGTATGAGCCTGAAAGAGTATTGATTAGTTCATAGTTCGGGTCTATCGGTATTTTGACTCGTTCCTTAGTCCATGTGACAGACCAATAAGCTTAACCAATGCAGTATGAGCCTGAAAGAGTATTGATTAGTTCATTTTTCGGGTCTATCGGGTTTTTGACTCATTCCTTAGTTAACGTGACAGACCCATAACACTTAACCAATGCAGTCTGAGCCGGTAAGAGTAATTGATTAGTTTAATAGTTCGGGTCTATCGGGTTTTTGACCTCGTTCCTTAGTTACATGACAGACCCATAACACTTAACCAATACAGTCTGAGCCGGAAAGAGAATTGATAAGTTCATAGTTAGGGTCTATCTGGCTTTTGACTCGTTCCTTTAATCACGTGAAAGACCCATACGCTTAACCAATGCAGTATGAGCCTGAAAGAGTATTGATTAGTTCATAGTTCGGGTCTATCGGGCTTTTGACTCGTTCCTTAATCACGTGACAGACCCATAACGCTTAACCAATGCAGTCTGAGCCTGAAAGAAATTGATTAGTTCATAGTTCGGGTCTATCTGGCTTTTGACTCGTTCCTTAGTTACGTGACAGACCCATAACACTAAACCAATGCAGTCTGAGCCGGAAAGAGTATTGATTAGTTCATAGTTCGGGTCTATCTGGCTTTTGACTCGTTCCTTAATCACGTGACAGACCCATACGCTTAACCAATGCAGTATGAGCCTGAAAGAGTATTGATTAGTTCATAGTTCGGGTCTATCGGCTTTTGACTCGTTCCTTAGTCATGTGACAGACCCATAAGCTTAACCAATGCAGTATGAGCCTGAAAGAGTATTGATTAGTTCATAGTTCGGGTCTATAGGGTTTTTGACTCGTTCCTTAGTTACGTGACAGACCCATAACACTTAACCAATGCAGTCTGAGCCGGAAAGAGTATTGATTAGTTCATAGTTCGGGTCTATCGGGTTTTGACTCGTTCCTTATTCACGTGACAGACCCATACGCTAAACCAATGCAGTCTGAGCTGAAAGAGTATTGATTAGTTCATAGTTCGGGTCTATCGGCTTTTTGACTCGTTCCTTAATCACGTGACAGACCCATACGCTTAACCAATGCAGTATGAGCCTGAAAGAGTATTGATTAGTTATGCAGTCTGAGCTGAAAGAGCATTGATTAGTCAAGTTCGGGTCTATCGGGCTTTTGACTCGTTCCTTAGTACGTGACAGACCCATACGCTTAACCAATGCAGTATGAGCCTGAAAGAGTATTGATTAGTTCATAGTTCGGGTCTATCGGGTTTTTGACTCGTTCCTTAGTTACGTGACAGACCCATAACACTTAACCAATGCAGTCTGAGCCGGAAAGAGTATTGATTAGTTCATAGTCGGGTCTATCGGGTTTTTGACTCGTTCCTTAATCACGTGACAGACCCATAC
>NW_020526687.1:0-37500 GCF_003368295.1 Carassius auratus | reverse complement strand
GACGCTATAGTGTTACACTGCCTGAAGAAGAAGCTGCTGTGCTTCGAAACGTCGCGAGTTCACTGAGCGTCGTTTAGTTTTGAAATTCCTGGGAATTTGTTTTGATTTTTGAACGTGTCATCAGCTGATATGTACGCATACAGAGCACGTAGGGAACGAGGAGAAGTCCCACGTCGACGTATCGATCTAGATGAACATCCAGCTGAGCACGAGAGAGAATCTCACAACAGAAATTTCATAACACACAACCGTGCTGGCACTTCTCATTTCCCGAGGCGGTTTGAGGACAGGGACCGCTCATTTAGAGAATTTAAAAATAATTCTCGCCGCTTGGGAAGGGAGGATGCCCCCCCAAAAGCCCGTATACGGGCTACCTATTCACAAAGATGGAACAGAAATGAAGGTAGAGGCAAAAGACGCCTCCCTACTATTTTTGATTTCATTCACACCGAACGTGACTTTAGAGAAACCGATTTTGACAACAGAAGAACTAATCAGGACTTCAGAAATACCGATTTTGACTTGAGAGACACAGATTATGACAACAGAGAAAGAAATGAGTTCACACATGAACCGATTACTCAGAATAAAAGGAAAAACAGAAAGGGTCACAATCGTAAATTGATACGGTGGACACCCAGAAATACTGATTTTGACTTTAGAAAAACCGACTATGACTTCGGAGAAACAGATTATGACAACAGAGAAAACCGTGACCTTTTGAGATTTGATGAGGAACACACAGCAAACACGGATGCTCGTGTGGATCTAACATGGAGAAAAAGAAATGAGTTCATACACGAACCGATTAATCAGAACAAAATGAAAAACAGAAAGGGTCACAATCGTAAATACACACGGTGGGCACCTCCACGAGGTCCAAAACCATTGGATGTTATAGATTTTGACGAGGAATCACCACCGAGGTACACACAGAGAGAATACTATAATAGCAATATATACAACTACAACACACGCTACAAAAATAGGGATAGAGGAAACCGCTTTCCCCCTGGAAGAGAAAGACAGGGGGGGCGTCAAAGGTACTTTGACCAGTCCAAACATAATGGAGACTCAGTGTACACACCACCATCTCCTAAACTTAAATTGACAATGAAGTTGATGTATGAACTCACACGCACTGTACATCACTTACAAAAAATCACTATTAAAGTCACGAATAATACCCCACGTGGCTTTAAGAGACTAACAGAGCTCTTGATTAATACAGTGAAACCAGCAGCCCCGACAAGAAGAACTGCAGAATTGTTGGTGGGCAATGCAAAAAATTGGATGTATAACACACAAGTGATTTTAGAGGAACATTACGGGAAAGAGATAGATCGAACAATCGTAGAACTGAAAGAGAGAACGGATCAGGACGATTGGAAACGGGCTTTCGAGGTGGCGTGTAACTGGGCCAGAAAGAACTATAGAAACAAAATCACAGAGGAGGTCTTTGAGAAAACGGAAGCGTTGTTTGTGGCACACATGACCACTGAGAGAAATGGTGGGGGAAAGAGACACAATGTTCCAGCTCCCACGAGCACAATCACTGACACACGTGTACAGGATCAAATTATGGAAGTGACACAGAGAGAAACCGTGAACGCACAGACCTCACCCATTCTGGTGGAACAAAGAACTCCACCGACAAATAGGGGTAGAGGAGAGTGGTCCTTCGATGAAGAAGATTTCCCACCGTTAGAACCTCCAGCCATAGTACCAACGCCTGTCAGGCCACAAGCACCCTTGGAACAAAGAACACCCCGTAGAATCTACCAGAGACTGTTGCTGGAAGAAGATAAGATCACTGAGCTACCCAGTGGGGAAATAAACACAGAAAAACAGGCTCGACCTCCTACAACGGAGGGAGGTAACACCATCAAAGATGGAGAGATCACTACAAGAGAGGGTGTTAATGAAATAATGGTACAGGAAAACACTTTAAGACATAATAGAGTTATCACAGTAGCTCAAGTACATCAGCCACCCGTGACTGCACGACCTTCCCTTACTAGGGTGGAGTCTTCACCTTTCCTTTTTTCAGAGGGATCTAATGAAGGTTCCCTTACCGATATCGCTCCACATTCTGCTCTCACGAGATTTTTAGAGGAGAATGCGGACGAAATAGGACAGATAGATGAAGCAGCCCGTTTAGAAAAGGAGAAAGGGACAGAATTTGACCGCGTGTTGGAACAAGTGCTTCCTGGGACACCAGAGACCCCAAGATCGCTGGGCAGACCCAGTAAACATGTTCAAACCACTAGAAAGAACCAAGATTGGAGTCTAAACCTCAAAAGAAAATATGTCATCATTGGGGACTCCAATGTGGGCAGAATCTCCACCTTTAATCATGCAGACTTGCAGATCGACTGTTTCCCGGGAGCTAAATTCCAACACGCGGGCAACTTGATGGAAAAGGCCACCATAGCAAATGGAGCCCGAGTTGTTGATCTTTTCTCTAGGGATTAATAACAGAGCACAGAGATGTATTGAGCTAACCATTAAAGAGATACACAGAACATACAGAATGGCGAGAAGCCGATTACCACACACGGCTTTGTACTTCCCGTTGATAAACTTCTCAGAAAAATTACCCTTGGAAGAACAGGTCCATCTAGAGAAGATGAACAAATATATAAGGGACACATTGGTCTCCATTGAGGAACTCCCCAAAGAGGAGTTTGTGGTGGAGGAGGATGGTATACACTGGACCGCTGGAACAGCGAAAGCAATGCTGAACCATTGGATAGATCGTTTAAACTTCCCGTGAACATCAGGCCGAGTGATGGCACTGAGAGATTAATCGTGAATCTAGCACCATCACTTGAACTTACAGACGATCAAACGGCAGTCTTATTGAAGGGACTGTCTTTCGTTCCTGCACCAAAAAATAAAAAAACACAAAGAGGTGAATTACTCAGAGGCCTTCAGAAATACCACAGAAGGCTTAAGTTGGAAGCCTTTTTTGAAGGAAAAATAAATAGAAAAGAAAAGAAACCGTTCACTGGTGGTTCAGATTGGACTCCCCCTTTCTCCAGTCTACCCCAACAGATAACACAAATTGTGGAAGCTGATTTAAAAGCATTTAAACATTTACACTGGGAAAGAAACGAGATCTCCAATCTGACCACCAGTGAGGAAAGAGCACTGAGTTATTTAAAGAAAAACAAAAAGATAGTTATAAAACCGGCCGATAAAGGCAACGCGGTTGTAATTATGAGTAGGAACGACTATATTTGGGAAGGTATGAGACAACTCGAGAATACTGAACATTATAGCCCTCTGGTAGGGCCTATTTATCCACATACCCAGATAGAAGTCAAGGAGATCCTAGAAGAGATGTACGAAAACAGAATCATCAACAGTAAACAGAAGGAATACCTGTTGGGTCCAGGAGTACCGAGAGCTAGAAGATTTTATTTACTCCCAAAAATACACAAAAATTCTAAAAGTTGGAGTGTTCCAGATAAGATACCACCAGGGAGACCGATAGTATCCGATTGTAATAGCGAAACATATAATATAGCTGAATTTATTGAATATCATTTAAGTAGTATATCACAGAAACATAACAGTTATTTAAAGGATACCTATGATTTTATACAGAAGACCCAGGGACTCAGGATCCCTTCTGATTCACTGTTGTTCACGATTGACGTCGACAGTCTCTATACAAACATAGAAACCAGAGCAGGCCTTGAAGCAGTACGGGAGTGCATGCGCAGATACCCGGACAGCAAACGACCGGATGAATATTTATTAAAGTTATTGGAAATCAACTTGACTAAAAACGATTTTGAATTCAACTCGAAATACTTCTTACAAATAAAAGGAACTGCGATGGGAAAACGCTTCGCACCCTCGTATGCTAACATTTTCATGGCCCATTGGGAAGAGACTGCTTTGGCTACGGCACCGCTCAAACCGTTTTCGTATTTCAGATTTTTAGATGACATCTGGGGAGTGTGGACGTACTCAAAACAGGATTTTATGAAATTTACTGAGCATTTGAATCAACATGAAAGATCTATTAAAATTAAATTTGAGTTGGACAGTGAAAGAGTTAATTTTTTAGATGTAGTGACATATAAAGGACTTAAATTTCAACAGAACAATCAGCTGGACTATAAAGTCTACTTTAAGGAGACTGATACACACTGCCTATTACATAGGAGCAGTTTTCACCCGAGACACACCTTCAAAGGGATACTTAAATCACAATTGCTGAGATTCCACCGTATATGTTCACAGAAAGAAGAATTCTTAAAAGCAACCAAAATTTTATTTAAAGCACTCAAACACAGAGGTTATACGAGACCGTTTTTGAGAAATGTCTTAAAAGAATTCAAAGATTACATTGAGACACCTGCACTGCCAGCTCAAAATACAGAAGAAAAAATTATACCTTTGGTCACCTTTTACTCATCTCAGAGCACACAACTAAATAGGGCTACTAAACAAAATTTCACTACGTTTTTGAAAGAGACTTCTCATTTACAGAATCACAAACCAATTGCGGCCTATAAAAGAAATAAAAATCTTTTGGATATTCTAGTACAGAGTAAAATACAAAGTTCCAGTACCAATATGAATCCCAAAGCAGGGTCGTGTAAATATTATGTGTGTTTGAGATGGGTAAAGAATAGGACCAGTAAACAGATCTTTCAGGTTGATTCAAATACTTCAGTGGAAACCGCCAACTGTGTATACATGATCTTTTGCAATAAGTGCAAGAGACAATACGTGGGGCAGACGAAGAATGAACTTAGAAAGAGAATTTATCAGCATACTCATAACATAATAAACAAAATAGAGAAACGTAGATTCATTGTAAGACACTTCATGTCCCACGGCCTTCCCTCTCTCAGAGCCACGGTGCTCCAAGCCAACTCACTCTGGCTTCTAAAAGATAGACTCCGGGCGGAGAGAAGTTGGATTAAAAAACTGGGTACATTATACCCCAGGGGCCTCAATGAGGTCTGAGAGAGGGAAGGCCTGATTAAATCTGAATTGCTCTATATATTTTATATTTCCTCTTCTTTCTATTTTTTCTTTTTTCCTTTGTTTAAAAATAACCCTGGGCCTTAAGACCTACCCAGTTCAACTACACTGCACCTAAACCTAACCAGGAAAACCACACCACACCTAAACCTAACCAGGACAACCACACTGCACCTAAACCTAACCAGGACAACCACACCGCACCTAAACCTAACCAGGACAACCACACCGCACCTAAACCTAACCAGGACAACCACACCGCACCTAAACCTAACCAACAGAACCACACTACACCTAAAACCTACCCAATCTACCACTAATGGTTGAAACCTACAAAATTATTTTTTATAATATAAATAATGATTATAATAACATATTAATTTGAAGTCTCATTTTATTGGGGGGGTGTTGTGGGCCTGGGCTGTGGGGCTCTGCTCGAACGGTGAAAACAGGTGGCCATCAGGAGTATAAGAAGGACAGTGCATTTACCGACGTTGAACTATGTTTCAGCTTCTGGATCTCATTCGTTCCTAACCCTAACCCTAACCCTAATGGATCATGAGACTGGATACAAAATTCCCAAGAGGTCTTAATGAGACTTAGCAGATCTACCTGACCTTAACCCAAACCTAAACCTAACCGACTAACCATAACACAACCTAAACCTAACCAACCCACCATATCCAAACCTAAAACCTACCAGACACCCCAGGATTCATACCTGGATTTTACAGACCCATCCTGCACAAACCTAAACTTAACCAGACCTAAACTGAATAGCCCTGGCCTCAATAGCCCTATGAACAGCCCTTAACAGTTGGCCTGCTGTGACCTCTCTTGGTCTGTATGTGATTTGGGGGTGACCAGTGGAGGGATGGACCGTGCACAACCCAGAGTGGGACCCTCAGGGTCCTATCCTGGGAAAACTCTCCTTTTTCCTAACCCAGCCTGAGCCTCCCTCTCTGGGCCCTCTCTTCTCATGACCTCTAGTGGGTACTCAGCGGAACCACACTTTATGGGCTTTCATATGTTCTTCTTTTTTATTATTATTAAAATAAATAAATATACACCCTAATACATATTAAAAAATTAAAATATGAATACATACTTCATGGGCACTAGAATTCATGGTTTTCATGGATTACTTATAAAGACACACGAGGTTAAATATAATACAAATATAAAAAGCATAAAAAAGCATAAAGATAAAATTATAAATACTTCATGGGCACTAGAATATATTTTTTTCAGTATCTATCTATAAAACAGAAAGAGATGATTGTGAAAAACATATAGAAACAGAACTGAATATACATAAATATACAATAAATAAAAATACATATATTATGAGGCACTAGAGGGCTTTAATAGTCATAAATGATTAAAAAACATTGTTTATGGCTACTTGGAGCACATTTGAGGGATGCATTGTTTTCTTTGTTACATGCAGACTGAGGAGCTGCATTTTTCAAATTGAAAGAGGCAAAGAGCATCGGTTAAATTTGAAAAAAGCAAAGAAAAAAATTCTCTATATAAAAAAAAGCAACATGCATCGACTAAAAATAAATAAAAAATAAAAAATGCAACGCACATAATTCAAATTTGAAAAATGCATCGTGTGCTTGTTTGGTTTAAATTTTGTATTGGTTTGAAGGGATTGGAGGATGGCGTGCCGATGACGTCATCGACTGGCTTTGATATACCTAACGGAACGCAGTCTGAGTCAGAAGGATTGTTGCACTGCTTGCAGTAACATCTTGGTTGGTGATTTAGTAAAACGGTTATTTTGTATCTCGAGATAAAACAGAAAATTGAAAAGTTCAAGCCTGCCTGAAGAAGATACATCAAAGTATCGAAACGTCGCGATATAGGCTTGAACACAGAAACATTTATTTCCCTAAAAGAAAATATATTTTTGTTTTTTTCCATTATTTTGAAATTTTATTTTGATCCTTTGATCTTTTTTCTTTTGATTTCATATAAAATCACACATCTGGTTCATTTCATACTGTTGAAAAAAACACTACAAAATCCAAAAAAAGTTGGTTTATCTCTTTATTGTTAAAAAAAACACAAGAAAATCCAAAAAAAAGCTAAAAAAATATAAAAGGACAAAAAAAACATTTTTTTTCATTTTCAGAAATAGAATAAAAGATTAAAAGAATACACAGTTGTGGATTTGATCGTTCAGTAAAATAAGGATGGTGTTCGTTTTTCAGAACAAGGGTCGTTTCACGACCCCTCGAGCGCGTCTGATCCCTCACACAGAGAACAGGGATTTCCCCAGACGGGGACGATTTATGAGGGACGATTATTTTGTCGAGCGATCTCGTGACTTCCCATATGAGGTCATCAGACACGGAGAATCACTCGCGGGTTACAGTAACAGAGTACAGAATGAAACTCGATTGGAGAATACTGTAAATCCTTTCCGTCGTCAGTCACGTGATCGACGCCCTTTAAATCGGGGATTTAAACCCAAACAAAAGAGAGTGACTTTTGGGCAAAATAGGATTTTTTACCCCACTGAACAGAACAGGTTTACTGACCAGAGATACAGAAACACACAATATTCTCCTCGTAATGTAGAAAAGAACAGGAGACGTGAGAATGGCCAGTTTGCACAAAAATATGTTCACCAGAAAAAAAGAATGGGCCAAAAAACTCACTTTGATTCACAAAAAAATACAGAATACTCTCCTGCTTCTCCCACTTTTCGGAGAATTATTAAGAATATGTATCATCTGATCAGATCTGTCCATCACCTCAGTAATATTGACACACGGATAGAAGATAACCAGCCTGTCACTCTTAAAAGGTTAACAGAGCTTCTTAAAAGTGTGATCAAACCCTTTGCCCCCACAATGTCCACAAAAGAATTGCTGGAGGGTAATGCAAAGAACTGGGCGTTTACGACACAGTTGGTGTTACAGCAACATTATGAGGATATCATAAAGCACACACTGGGGATCTTACGGGGAGAGACACAGAGAAAAGACTGGTTACACGCTTTTGAGATCGCTGTCAAATGGGCGATGAGAAATTTTGGCAAAAGGATCTCCCAGAGGGCAATTCAGCAGGCCGAAACTTTGGTCCTGACCGAATTGCGTTCTGGGACTCCATCCGGGTCTAGAGTACCATCGAATTCTGAAACCAGTAGCAACAGAACATTTGCTCAGGTGGTTAGTGGTGCAGATCTAGCCTCAGCTCAGCAGGGGACAGAAACGGTCAACACAGGGGTCGTCAGACCTAAGACAGGGGTCACACACATCCAGATACAAACATCGCCCACTTTAATGTCAGGCTGGTCTCCTATGAGGAACGACTGGCTTCTGGGAGATGATTTTCCACCTCTGAACCCTCCTGTACAGGCCCCTATACAGGCCCCTATACAGTCTCCTAAGGGGAAAAGACCAGAAAAGAAAAAAACACCTGACAGAACAGAGACCAAAAACTCCACCAGTCGTTACAGAACAAGCTGAGAAAAATCTCTTAGTGAGTTTTGATGATGATGATGATGAGGAGGAGGATCAGTTAACTCCTGCACAGGGTGACAGACTGGATGATTTAGATGAGTTTACGGGTCAGCTGTCACAGGAACTTTTCTCTCCTTTTGCCCCCTCTGAGGCTGAGGCCCCGATAACCACAGGCCTGCCTTCTCTGGTCCCCATTGTAGCCAATGCAGTACATAGAGTAAATCCTCTAAGGGACACAGCTGAGAGTGCCCAGATCTTCCAAAATCCGTCAGGGTCACCAAATCTCTCAGACTTTGATTTTTCAGAATATTCTGTGACATCTCTTCAACCAGGGGCTCCTCAGGAGACAGAGAGGGGGGAAACTTCCAAAAAAATGGAAAACATTATCTCTGAAACAGAAAAAAACAGACAAGCAGAGAAAATGAGTAAAACAGTTGAAACCTCTGTAGCCGACACTCAAGGTCAAAGGGCACTACGTAGGCCGTACACGCACCTTAGAACTAACAAGAAGTTCAATGAGTGGAAACTGGCACTCAAAGAGAAACACGTGGTCATCGGGGACTCCAATTTGAGCAGGATTCCCGCTTTTGACATTCCTGATTTACAGATTGACAGTTTTCCAGGGGCTAAATTGCAGCACGCTGCCAATCTGATAGAAAAAGCTACAGTAGACACACAAGTAGAAAAAATAGTCTTGGCATTCGGCCTGAATAACCGCACACAAAGATTACGCATCTCAGCGATGAGAGAGTGTGCCAGATTGAGTCAGGTGGCACAAGAGAGACTGCCAGAGGCCCAACTGTGGATCCCCCTGATCAATATCCCCCAATCTCTCCCAGAAGGAGAAAAAATATTTTTAGATGAATTGAACAATTACATAGAGGAAAATTATTCCTTCATCCCCCTCCTGCCAGAGGATCAGTTTCAGGTAGAGAGTGACGGCCTGCACTGGACTGCAGAGACAGCCAGGAACATGTTGGAACACTGGGCACGATATTTAAACTTGTAGTGAGTGAACACCCGAGAAAGGGTGCACACAGGCTTGTTGTGAATCTTTCCAAACACTTTACTCTCTCTCCCTCACAGTCATCCCTGCTCATGAAAGGCCTCACATTTATTCCGTCTGTCCAAAAGATGAAAGATTTTAAACATCAACTTAGACTGGATTTACAAAAATTTCATAGAAGAATAAAATTAGAGGTTTATTTTGAGGGTAAAAAGATTAAAAAACAAAGATTACCTTTCACACACAATTCAGATTGGACTCCGGCCTTGAGCAGACTTCCCAAACAAGTAGGCCAGCTGATCACAGCTGATGAGTATGCTTATAAGAACTTGAATTGGAGCTTGAAACCAAGGCCCAACCTCCAGAGGGAGGAACTGAGGGCCTTGAACACACTAAAAAACCTCAGAGAAATTGTCATTAAACCTGCTGACAAGGGAAATGCCATTGTCATCATGGATAGAGAGCAATATGTCTGGGAGGGAGAGAGACAATTAAACATCAGTGACCACTACAAACCCTTAGAAGAACCCATTTATTTTGAAACCATGAAACAGGTTAGAAAAATCTTAGAACAGATGTATGACAAGGGTATCATTAACTCAAAACAGAGGGATTATTTAAGCGGCAGTGGCACTCCTCGAATGAGAAGATTTTATTTATTGCCTAAGATTCACAAGGAGCCTGAAAAATGGAGTATTCCACACGAGATTCCACCCGGCAGACCCATAGTGTCTGATTGCAACAGTGAAACTTATCAGACAGCTGAGTACATCGAGTATTATCTGAACCCCATCTCTCAGAAACACCCGAGCTATCTGAAGGACACTTATGACTTCATCCAGAAAGTTAAAGACATCAGTATTCCCAGAGGAGCCTTTTTGTTCACCATAGATATTGACAGCTTATATACGAACATAGAAACTGAAGCAGGCCTCCAGGCGGTCCAGGAGTGCATGCTTCAATATCCAGACCCAAAAAGGCCTGATGATTATATTTTAAAATTATTAGATATAAACCTAACTAAAAATGACTTTGAATTTAATTCTAAATATTATTTGCAAGTTAAAGGCACAGCCATGGGCAAAAAGTTTGCCCCTTCCTACGCCAACATCTTCATGGCGAGATGGGAACAATCGGCTCTGGGTTCATGCACAAAAAGGCCTCTGCATTACTTTAGATTTCTGGATGACATATGGGGAGTGTGGTCTTACTCCATGGATGATTTTAAGGACTTTGCAGAACACTTGAATGCCCATCAGAGATCTATTACAATTAAATATACAATTGACCCCACAGAGGTCAACTTTCTAGATGTGGTGTCATATAAGGGACAGAAATTTGAAGAGACAGGACAGCTAGACTTTAGAGTGTATTTCAAAGAAACGGACACACATTCCTTACTGCACAAACACAGCTTCCATCCTAAACATACATTTAAAGGGATAGTGAAATCTCAATTACTCAGATTTCACAGGATATGCACAGAACATTCCTGTTTTATGGAAGCAACCAAAATTCTGTTCAGGGCCCTGAGGGACAGAGGATACTCGAGGTCCTTCTTAAGAAGGGCTCTGAAGACTTTTCTCCTCCCCGGGACTCCAAGGGACCCTAAAGAGGGTGAAAAGCACAAAATTATTCCATTAGTGTCCAATTTCTCGCTAATGAGCAAACAATTAAACCGTGCAGCTAAGTCTAATTTTGAAAGGTTCTTTGAAAACACTCCCTTCTTGCAGAAACACAAACAAATAGCTGCCTATAGGAGAAATACAAATTTATCAGACGTTCTAGTAAATAGCAAACTCAGACCTATGGCACCACAGAAGAAAAAGTCACTCTGTAAATACTTTGATCAGAAAAAATGGGTATTCAATCGTTCAACAAAACAAGTCTTTCAGATCTCACAGCATCTCACTCCAGTAACAGAGAACTGTATTTATTTGATTTATTGTACAAAGTGTTCCAAACAATATGTAGGCCAGACAAAAAATGCTTTAAAGGTCCGAGTCTATCAGCACACACACAACATAAAAAATAAAATAGAGAAACGTAGACACGTAGTCCAGCACTTCCTCACCCACGGCCTTGAGGCCTTCAGGGTGACTGGACTTCAATCTGACCCATTCTGGTCGTTGTGTGATAGACTCAAATTCGAAAGATTATGGATCATGAGACTGGATACAAAATTCCCAAGAGGTCTTAATGAGACTTAGCAGATCTACCTGACCTTAACCCAAACCTAAACCTAACCGACTAACCATAACACAACCTAAACCTAACCAACCCACCATATCCAAACCTAAAACCTACCAGACACCCCAGGATTCATACCTGGATTTTACAGACCCATCCTGCACAAACCTAAACTTAACCAGACCTAAACTGAATAGCCCTGGCCTCAATAGCCCTATGAACAGCCCTTAACAGTTGGCCTGCTGTGACCTCTCTTGGTCTGTATGTGATTTGGGGGTGACCAGTGGAGGGATGGACCGTGCACAACCCAGAGTGGGACCCTCAGGGTCCTATCCTGGGAAAACTCTCCTTTTTTCTAACCTAACCCTAACCCTAACCCTAACCTAACCCTAACCCTAACCTAACCCTTTCTTTAAAAATAACCCTTGGGCCTTAAGACCTACCCAGTTCAACTACACTGCACCTAAACCTAACCAGGACAACCACACCGCACCTAAACCTAACCAGGACAACCACACCGCACCTAAACCTAACCAGGACAACCACACCGTGCCTAAACCTAACCAAGACAACCACACCGCACCTAAACCTAACCAGGAGAACCACACCGCACCTAAACCTAACCAGGAGAACCACACTACACCTAAAACCTACCCATTCTACCACTAATGGTTGAAACCTACAAAATTATTTTTTATAATATAAATAATGATTATAATAGCATATTAATTTGAAGTCTCATTTTATTGGGGGGGTGTTGTGGGCCTGGGCTGTGGGGCTCTGCTCGAACGGTGAAAACAGGTGGCCATCAGGAGTATAAGAAGGACAGTGCATTTACCGACGTTGAACTATGTTTCAGCTTCTGGATCTCATTCGTTCCTAACACAGCCAGTACCTCGCCTGTGGGCCTGTGGGATCTGCGGGGCGGAGTCCTGTGGCCCTGGTCCGCACGTTCTCTCATCATAATGAAGGGTACATTCCGATGAATAACTCAATTCTATTTTATTACGTAAAATTAATTATAAGATAGTTCTAATGTAGTATTGGTTTCTTGCGGTATACGAACGGATATACATTTACATACTAATTTTGGAGGAAATGTTGAGCAATTCGGATGAAGTAAATAATACACAGTTGAATGGTTAAATATACATATTATTGATAAATATAATGGTGGAACTGAAATGTGAGCGGATGATTAAAACACAAGACCTCTCGAACGCTATAGTGAATCACGGTTTATGAAAAAATATTCTCCTATAAAAATGAAATAAAATATAATCATTACATATTCTATATCCTATATCATCTTTATCATAGATATATAGTAGACATAATAAAATGACTTAGTGTGAATTTATAAAAACATGATAAACAAATTAAAATGTACATGATCACATTCTAGAAATAAAATAAATACATTTATATAAAATCGGAGGATCAGCAATGACTGAGTTAACTATTAATTCATAGAAATCTAAGTTTAAAAACAATTGATAAATATAGCACAAGAGATTTAAAAATTACAGTGCCCCTTAATGTGATAAATGGTGAAGCTAAAAGTGGATATTCATGATTTAAGACACTCAAATGAAGACAACTGAAGGTGAATGGGAAAATGACTCAGCAAAAGCAGTATTTTCATGATTGCCACCAAGGGCACTTTATTAAAAGAACAAAAAAGGTTGAATACGATGGAGAATGAATAGAAGTATTTTTCAAGAACAAGATTTTGAAGTTTCATATTTGTAAACAGTTTTAAACCGTGTTTTTACCATCATAGCGGCATTATCCGAGGCGTGGAGAGATGACGTCATCACAGCGACCTCGTGGATACTTAATAGCGGGAGGGGCGCGGTTCTAATCATTCGCATCGAATCACTCAGAGTAGCAACACCTGCACTCGTGTTTCCACAGTTACTAATTGCCTTAACGACGCTATAGTGTTACACTGCCTGAAGAAGAAGCTGCTTTGCTTCGAAACGTCGCGAGTTCACTGAGCGTCGTTTAGTTTTGAAATTCCTGGGAATTTGTTTTGATTTTTGAACGTGTCATCAGCTGACATGTACGCATACAGAGCACGTAGGGAACGAGGAGAAGTCCCACATCGACGTATCGATCTAGATGAACATCCAGCTGAGCACGAGAGAGAATCTCACAACAGAAATTTCATAACACACAACCGTGCTGGCACTTCTCATTTCCCGAGGCGGTTTGAGGACAGGGACCGCTCATTTAGAGAATTTAAAAATAATTCTCGCCGCTTGGGAAGGGAGGATGCCCCCCCAAAAGCCCGTATACGGGCTACCTATTCACAAAGATGGAACAGAAATGAAGGTAGAGGCAAAAGACGCCTCCCTACTATTTTTGATTTCATTCACACCGAACGTGACTTTAGAGAAACCGATTTTGACAACAGAAGAACTAATCAGGACTTCAGAAATACCGATTTTGACTTGAGAGAAACAGATTATGACAACAGAGAAAGAAATGAGTTCACAAATGAACCGATTACTCAGAATAAAAGGAAAAACAGAAAGGGTCACAATCGTAAATTGATACGGTGGGCACCCAGAAATACTGATTTTGACTTTAGAAAAACCGACTATGACTTCGGAGAAACAGATTATGACAACAGAGAAAACCGTGACCTTTTGAGATTTGATGAGGAACACACAGCAAACACGGATGCTCGTGTGGATCTAACATGGAGAAAAAGAAATGAGTTCATACACGAACCGATTACTCAGAACAAAATGAAAAACAGAAAGGGTCAAAATCGTAAATTCACACGGTGGGCACCTCCACGAGGTCAAAAACCATTGGATGTTATAGATTTTGACGAGGAATCACCACCGAGGTACACACAGAGAGAATTCTATAATAGCAATATATACAACTACAACACACGCTACAAAAATAGGGATAGAGGAAACCGCTTTCCCCCTGGAAGAGAAAGACAGGGGGGGCGTCAAAGGTACTTTGACCAGTCCAAACATAATGGAGACTCAGTGTACACACCACCATCTCCTAAACTTAAATTAACAATGAAGTTGATGTATGAACTCACACGCACTGTACATCACTTACAAAAAATCACTATTAAAGTCACGAATAATACCCCACGTGGCTTTAAGAGACTAACAGAGCTCTTGATTAATACAGTGAAACCAGCAGCCCCGACAAGAAGAACTGCAGAATTGTTGGTGGGCAATGCAAAAAATTGGATGTATAACACACAAGTGATTTTAGAGGAACATTACGAGAAAGAGATAGATCGAACAATCGTAGAACTGAAAGAGAGAACAGATCAGGACGATTGGAAACGGGCTTTCGAGGTGGCGTGTAACTGGGCCAGAAAGAACTATAGAAACAAAATCACAGAGGAGGTCTTTGAGAAAACGGAAGCATTGTTTCTGGCACACATGACCACTGAGAGAAATGGTGGGGGAAAGAGACACAATGTTCGAGCTCCCACGAGCACAATCACTGACACACGTGTACAGGATCAAATTATGGAAGTGACACAGAGAGAAACCGTGAACGCACAGACCTCACCCATTCTGGTGGAACAAAGAACTCCACCGACAAATAGGGGTAGAGGAGAGTGGTCATTCGATGAAGAAGATTTCCCACCGTTAGAACCTCCAGCCATAGTACCAACGCCTGTCAGGCCACAAGCACCCTTGGAACAAAGAACACCCCGTAGAATCTACCAGAGACTGTTGCTGGAAGAAGATAAGATCACTGAGCTACCCAGTGGGGAAATAAACACAGCAAAACAGGCTCGACCTCCTACAACGGAGGGAGCTAACACCATCAAAGATGGAGAGATCACTACAAGAGAGGGTGTTAATGAAATAATGGTACAGGAAAACACTTTAAGACATAATAGAGTTATCACAGTAGCTCAAGTACATCAGCCACCCGTGACTGCACGACCTTCCCTTACTAGGGTGGAGTCTTCACCTTTCCTTTTTTCAGAGGGATCTAATGAAGGTTCCCTTACCAATATCGCTCCACATTCTGCTCTCACGAGATTTTTAGAGGAGAATGCGGACGAAATAGGACAGATAGATGAAGCAGCCCGTTTAGAAAAAGAGAAAGGGACAGAATTTGACCGCGTGTTGGAACAAGTGCTTCCTGGGACACCAGAGACCCCAAGATCGCTGGGCAGACCCAGTAAACATGTTCAAACCACTAGAAAGAACCAAGATTGGAGTCTAAACCTCAAAAGAAAATATGTCATCATTGGGGACTCCAATGTGGGCAGAATCTCCACCTTTAATCATGCAGACTTGCAGATCGACTGTTTCCCGGGAGCTAAATTCCAACACGCGGGCAACTTGATGGAAAAGGCCACCATAGCAAATGGAGCCCGAGTTGTTGATCTTTTCTCTAGGGATTAATAACAGAGCACAGAGATGTATTGAGCTAACCATTAAAGAGATACACAGAACATACAGAATGGCGAGAAGCCGATTACCACACACGGCTTTGTACTTCCCGTTGATAAACTTTTCAGAAAAATTACCCTTGGAAGAACAGGTCCATCTAGAGAAGATTAACAAATATATAAGGGACACATTGGTCTCCATTGAGGAACTCCCCAAAGAGGAGTTTGTGGTGGAGGAGGATGGTATACACTGGACCGCTGGAACAGCGAAAGCAATGCTGAACCATTGGATAGATCGTTTAAACTTCCCGTGAACATCAGGCCGAGTGATGGCACTGAGAGATTAATCGTGAATCTAGCACCATCACTTGAACTTACAGAAGATCAGATGGCAGTCTTATTGAAGGGACTGTCTTTCGTTCCTGCACCAAAAAATAAAAAAACACAAAGAGGTGAATTACTCAGAGGCCTTCAGAAATACCACAGAAGGCTTAAGTTGGAAGCCTTTTTTGAAGGAAAAATAAATAGAAAAGAAAAGAAACCGTTCACTGGTGGTTCAGATTGGACTCCCCCTTTCTCCAGTCTACCCCAACAGATAACACAAATTGTGGAAGCTGATTTAAAAGCATTTAAACATTTACACTGGGAAAGAAACGAGATCTCCAATCTGACCACCAGTGAAGAAAGAGTTATAAAACCGGCCGATAAAGGCAACGCGGTTGTAATTATGAGTAGGAACGACTATATTTGGGAAGGTATGAGACAACTCGAGAATACTGAACATTATAGCCCTCTAGTAGGGCCTATTTATCCACATACCCAGATAGAAGTCAAGGAGATCCTAGAAGAGATGTACGAAAACAGAATCATCAACAGTAAACAGAAGGAATACCTGTTGGGTCCAGGAGTACCGAGAGCTAGAAGATTTTATTTACTCCCAAAAATACACAAAAATTCGAAAAGTTGGAGTGTTCCAGATAAGATACCACCAGGGAGACCGATAGTATCCGATTGTAATAGCGAAACATATAATATAGCTGAATTTATCGAATATCATTTAAGTAGTATATCACAGAAACATAACAGTTATTTAAAGGATACCTATGATTTTATACAGAAGACCCAGGGACTCAGGATCCCTTCTGATTCACTGTTGTTCACGATTGACGTCGACAGTCTCTATACAAACATAGAAACCAGAGCAGGCCTTGAAGCAGTACGGGAGTGCATGCGCAGATACCGGGACAGCAAACGACCGGATGAATATTTATTAAAGTTACTGGAAATCAACTTGACTAAAAACGATTTTGAATTCAACTCGAAATACTTCTTACAAATAAAAGGAACTGCAATGGGAAAACGCTTCGCACCCTCGTATGCTAACATTTTCATGGCCCATTGGGAAGAGACTGCTTTGGCTACGGCACCGCTCAAACCGTTTTCGTATTTCAGATTTTTAGATGACATCTGGGGAGTGTGGACGTACTCAAAACAGGATTTTATGAAATTTACTGAGCATTTGAATCAACATGAAAGATCTATTAAAATTAAATTTGAGTTGGACAGTGAAAGAGTTAATTTTTTAGATGTAGTGACATATAAAGGACTTAAATTTCAACAGAACAATCAGCTGGACTATAAAGTCTACTTTAAGGAGACTGATACACACTGCCTATTACATAGGAGCAGTTTTCACCCAAAACACACCTTCAAAGGGATACTTAAATCACAATTGCTGAGATTCCACCGTATATGTTCACAGAAAGAAGAATTCTTAAAAGCAACCAAAATTTTATTTAAAGCACTCAAACACAGAGGTTATACGAGACCGTTTTTGAGAAATGTCTTAAAAGAATTCAAAGATTACATTGAGACACCTGCACTGCCAGCTCAAAATACAGAAGAAAAAATTATACCTTTGGTCACCTTTTACTCATCTCAGAGCACACAACTAAATAGGGCTACTAAACAAAATTTCACTACGTTTTTGAAAGAGACTTCTCATTTACAGAATCACAAACCAATTGCGGCCTATAAAAGAAATAAAAATCTTTTGGATATTCTAGTACAAAGTAAAATACAAAGTTCCAGTACCAATATGAATCCCAAAGCAGGGTCGTGTAAATATTATGTGTATTTGAGATGGGTAAAGAATAGGACCAGTAAACAGATCTTTCAGGTTGATTCAAATACTTCAGTGGAAACCGCCAACTGTGTATACATGATCTTTTGCAATAAGTGCAAGAGACAATACGTGGGACAGACGAAGAATGAACTTAGAAAGAGAATTTATCAGCATACTCATAACATAATAAACAAAATAGAGAAACGTAGATTCATTGTAAGACACTTCATGTCCCACGGCCTTCCCTCTCTCAGAGCCACGGTGCTCCAAGCCAACTCACTCTGGCTTCTAAAAGATAGACTCCGGGCGGAGAGAAGTTGGATTAAAAAACTGGGTACATTATACCCCAGGGGCCTCAATGAGGTCTGAGAGAGGGAAGGCCTGATTAAATCTGAATTGCTCTATATATTTTTTATATTTCCTCTTCTTTCTATTTTTTCTTTTTTTTCTTTTTTCCTTTCTTTAAAAATAACCCTTGGGCCTTAAGACCTACCCAGTTCAACTACACTGCACCTAAACATAACCAGGACAACCACACCGCACCTAAACCTAACCAGGACAACCACACCGCACCTAAACCTAACCAGGACAACCACACCGTGCCTAAACCTAACCAAGACAACCACACCGCACCTAAACCTAACCAGGAGAACCACACTACACCTAAAACCTACCCATTCTACCACTAATGGTTGAAACCTACAAAATTATTTTTTATAATATAAATAATGATTATAATAGCATATTAATTTGAAGTCTCATTTTATTGGGGGGGTGTTGTGGGCCTGGGCTGTGGGGCTCTGCTCGAACGGTGAAAACAGGTGGCCATCAGGAGTATAAGAAGGACAGTGCATTTACCGACGTTGAACTATGTTTCAGCTTCTGGATCTCATTCGTTCCTAACCTAACCCTAACCTCAGGTCTGGACCTTGGACGTTTCATTCCCCTAACCAGCCAGTGCCTTCGTCTCTGAGCTTTGGGCTGGTCCTTGTCGGGCCTTGTTTTAGTGAGTTGATGTGAAATATCAGTACAACAAAATGGTAAACCACACCAAAATGGATCATGACGCACCAAAAAGTGCCGATATTTAGTGTTAGAATGTGTGTGTGTGCAGACACGCCCCCTCAGAAACAGTATAAATAAGACTGAGTGACTGGAACCTTTCATTTTGTGTTCGAGCTAGCCTGAAGAAGGAAAATAAATTCCGAAACGTCGCGATAAGGCTTGAACAGTCCACTTTGAGGCCTCCATCAGTGTGGTGTATGATGTAGAGAGCCACAGAAATTTTCTAGAAGGTTCCAAAAATTGTTTTCTCCATCCAGACGATGTTGAGATCTCTTGAAGTCACAGAAACGTATTCCTCCATCCAAAACGATGTTGAGTTGTGTATAGTTAAATTACTGATAACTCTCTTGGGGGTTTAGAACGATTTCCTCCATCCATACAGATGTCGAGTTTTTTCAAAGATGTACTGCACCACACAACACCTAACCTTAACACCCATTTTGTTGTGCAAACCTAGTGGAAATAACCACAAATATTTTAGCCCCATTTTGGATTTTTTTGCATTGACTCATGGACTCGGTCTGGCTTGGATCGGTCTTTAGTGGTCAGTGGACGGATGGACCGTGCACAACCAGGTTCAGACCTCAGGACTGGACCTTGGACGTTTCATTCCCCTAACCAGCCAGTGCCTTCGTCTCTGAGCTTTGGGCTGGTCCTTGTCGGGCCTTGTTTTAGTGAGTTGATGTGAAATATCAGTACAACAAAATGGTAAACCACACCAAAATGGATCATGACGCACCAAAAAGTGCCGATATTTAGTGTTAGAACGTGTGTGTGTGCAGACACGCCCCCTCAGAAACAGTATAAATAAGACTGAGTGACTGGAACCTTTCATTTTGTGTTCGAGCTAGCCTGAAGAAGGAAAATAAATTCCGAAACGTCGCGATAAGGCTTGAACAGTCCACTTTGAGGCCTCCATCAGTGTGGTGTATGATGTAGAGAGCCACAGAAATTTTCTAGAAGGTTCCAAAAATAGTTTTCTCCATCCAGACGATGTTGAGATCTCTTGAAGTCACAGAAACGTATTCCTCCATCCAAAACGATGTTGAGTTGTGTATAGTTAAATTACTGATAACTCTCTTGGGGGTTTAGAACGATTTCCTCCATCCATACAGATGTCGAGTTTTTTCAAAGATGTACTGCACCACACAACACCTAACCTTAACACCCATTTTGTTGTGCAAACCTAGTGGAAATAACCACAAATATTTTAGCCCCATTTTGGATTTTTTTGCATTGACTCATGGACTTGGTCTGGCTTGGATCGGTCTTTAGTGGTCAGTGGACGGATGGACCGTGCACAACCAGGTTCAGACCTCAGGACTGGACCTTGGACGTTTCATTCCCCTAACCAGCCAGTGCCTTCGTCTCTGAGCTTTGGGCTGGTCCTTGTCGGGCCTTGTTTTAGTGAGTTGATGTGAAATATCAGCACAACAAAATGGTAAACCACACCAAAATGGATCATGACGCACCAAAAAGTGCCGATATTTAGTGTTAGAACGTGTGTGTGTGCAGACACGCCCCCTCAGAAACAGTATAAATAAGACTGAGTGACTGGAACCTTTCATTTTGTGTTCGAGCTAGCCTGAAGAAGGAAAATAAATTCCGAAACGTCGCGATAAGGCTTGAACAGTCCACTTTGAGGCCTCCATCAGTGTGGTGTATGATGTAGAGAGCCACAGAAATTTTCTAGAAGGTTCCAAAAATTGTTTTCTCCATCCAGACGATGTTGAGATCTCTTGAAGTCACAGAAACGTATTCCTCCATCCAAAACGATGTTGAGTTGTGTATAGTTAAATTACTGATAACTCTCTTGGGGGTTTAGAACGATTTCCTCCATCCATACAGATGTCGAGTTTTTTCAAAGATGTACTGCACCACACAACACCTAACCTTAACACCCATTTTGTTGTGCAAACCTAGTGGAAATAACCACAAATATTTTAGCCCCATTTTGGATTTTTTTGCATTGACTCATGGACTCGGTCTGGCTTGGATCGGTCTTTAGTGGTCAGTGGACGGATGGACCGTGCACAACCAGGTTCAGACCTCAGGTCTGGACCTTGGACGTTTCATTCCCCTAACCAGCCAGTGCCTTCGTCTCTGAGCTTTGGGATGGTCCTTGTCGGGCCTTGTTTTAGTGAGTTGATGTGAAATATCAGTACAACAAAATGGTAAACCACACCAAAATGGATCATGACGCACCAAAAAGTGCCGATATTTAGTGTTAGAACGTGTGTGTGTGCAGACACGCCCCCTCAGAAACAGTATAAATAAGACTGAGTGACTGGAACCTTTCATTTTGTGTTCGAGCTAGCCTGAAGAAGGAAAATAAATTCCGAAACGTCGCGATAAGGCTTGAACAGTCCACTTTGAGGCCTCCATCAGTGTGGTGTATGATGTAGAGAGCCACAGAAATTTTCTAGAAGGTTCCAAAAATTGTTTTCTCCATCCAGACGATGTTGAGATCTCTTGAAGTCACAGAAACGTATTCCTCCATCCAAAACGATGTTGAGTTGTGTATAGTTAAATTACTGATAACTCTCTTGGGGGTTTAGAACGATTTCCTCCATCCATACAGATGTCGAGTTTTTTCAAAGATGTACTGCACCACACAACACCTAACCTTAACACCCATTTTGTTGTGCAAACCTAGTGGAAATAACCACAAATATTTTAGCCCCATTTTGGATTTTTTTGCATTGACTCATGGACTCGGTCTGGCTTGGATCGGTCTTTAGTGGTCAGTGGACGGATGGACCGTGCACAACCAGGTTCAGACCTCAGGACTGGACCTTGGACGTTTCATTCCCCTAACCAGCCAGTGCCTTCGTCTCTGAGCTTTGGGCTGGTCCTTGTCGGGCCTTGTTTTAGTGAGTTGATGTGAAATATCAGTACAACAAAATGGTAAACCACACCAAAATGGATCATGACGCACCAAAAAGTGCCGATATTTAGTGTTAGAACGTGTGTGTGTGCAGACACGCCCCCTCAGAAACAGTATAAATAAGACTGAGTGACTGGAACCTTTCATTTTGTGTTCGAGCTAGCCTGAAGAAGGAAAATAAATTCCGAAACGTCGCGATAAGGCTTGAACAGTCCACTTTGAGGCCTCCATCAGTGTGGTGTATGATGTAGAGAGCCACAGAAATTTTCTAGAAGGTTCCAAAAATTGTTTTCTCCATCCAGACGATGTTGAGATCTCTTGAAGTCACAGAAACGTATTCCTCCATCCAAAACGATGTTGAGTTGTGTATAGTTAAATTACTGATAACTCTCTTGGGGGTTTAGAACGATTTCCTCCATCCATACAGATGTCGAGTTTTTTCAAAGATGTACTGCACCACACAACACCTAACCTTAACACCCATTTTGTTGTGCAAACCTAGTGGAAATAACCACAAATATTTTAGCCCCATTTTGGATTTTTTTGCATTGACTCATGGACTCGGTCTGGCTTGGATCGGTCTTTAGTGGTCAGTGGACGGATGGACCGTGCACAACCAGGTTCAGACCTCAGGTCTGGACCTTGGACGTTTCATTCCCCTAACTAGCCAGTGCCTTCGTCTCTGAGCTTTGGGCTGGTCCTTGTCGGGCCTTGTTTTAGTGAGTTGATGTGAAATATCAGTACAACAAAATGGTAAACCACACCAAAATGGATCATGACGCACCAAAAAGTGCCGATATTTAGTGTTAGAACGTGTGTGTGTGCAGACACGCCCCCTCAGAAACAGTATAAATAAGACTGAGTGACTGGAACCTTTCATTTTGTGTTCGAGCTAGCCTGAAGAAGGAAAATAAATTCCGAAACGTCGCGATAAGGCTTGAACAGTCCACTTTGAGGCCTCCATCGGTGTGGTGTATGATGTAGAGAGCCACAGAAATTTTCTAGAAGGTTCCAAAAATTGTTTTCTCCATCCAGACGATGTTGAGATCTCTTGAAGTCACAGAAACGTATTCCTCCATCCAAAACGATGTTGAGTTGTGTATAGTTAAATTACTGATAACTCTCTTGGGGGTTTAGAACGATTTCCTCCATCCATACAGATGTCGAGTTTTTTCAAAGATGTACTGCACCACACAACACCTAACCTTAACACCCATTTTGTTGTGCAAACCTAGTGGAAATAACCACAAATATTTTAGCCCCATTTTGGATTTTTTTGCATTGACTCATGGACTCGGTCTGGCTTGGATCGGTCTTTAGTGGTCAGTGGACGGATGGACCGTGCACAACCAGGTTCAGACCTCAGGTCTGGACCTTGGACGTTTCATTCCCCTAACCAGCCAGTGCCTTCGTCTCTGAGCTTTGGGCTGGTCCTTGTCGGGCCTTGTTTTAGTGAGTTGATGTGAAATATCAGTACAACAAAATGGTAAACCACACCAAAATGGATCATGACGCACCAAAAAGTGCCGATATTTAGTGTTAGAACGTGTGTGTGTGCAGACACGCCCCCTCAGAAACAGTATAAATAAGACTGAGTGACTGGAACCTTTCATTTTGTGTTCGAGCTAGCCTGAAGAAGGAAAATAAATTCCGAAACGTCGCGATAAGGCTTGAACAGTCCACTTTAAGGCCTCCATCGGTGTGGTGTATGATGTAGAGAGCCACAGAAATTTTCTAGAAGGTTCCAAAAATTGTTTTCTCCATCCAGACGATGTTGAGATCTCTTGAAGTCACAGAAACGTATTCCTCCATCCAAAACGATGTTGAGTTGTGTATAGTTAAATTACTGATTACTCTCTTGGGGGTTTAGAACGATTTCCTCCATCCATACAGATGTCGAGTTTTTTCAAAGATGTACTGCACCACACAACACCTAACCTTAACACCCATTTTGTTGTGCAAACCTAGTGGAAATAACCACAAATATTTTAGCCCCATTTTGGATTTTTTTTGCATTGACTCATGGACTCGGTCTGGCTTGGATCGGTCTTTAGTGGTCAGTGGACGGATGGACCGTGCACAACCAGGTTCAGACCTCAGGTCTGGACCTTGGACGTTTCATTCCCCTAACCAGCCAGTGCCTTCGTCTCTGAGCTTTGGGCTGGTCCTTGTCGGGCCTTGTTTTAGTGAGTTGATGTGAAATATCAGTACAACAAAATGGTAAACCACACCAAAATGGATCATGACGCACCAAAAAGTGCCGATATTTAATGTTAGAACGTGTGTGTGTGCAGACACGCCCCCTCAGAAACAGTATAAATAAGACTGAGTGACTGGAACCTTTCATTTTGTGTTCGAGCTAGCCTGAAGAAGGAAAATAAATTCCGAAACGTCGCGATAAGGCTTGAACAGTCCACTTTAAGGCCTCCATCAGTGTGGTGTATGATGTAGAGAGCCACAGAAATTTTCTAGAAGGTTCCAAAAATTGTTTTCTCCATCCAGACGATGTTGAGATCTCTTGAAGTCACAGAAACGTATTCCTCCATCCAAAACGATGTTGAGTTGTGTATAGTTAAATTACTGATTACTCTCTTGGGGGTTTAGAACGATTTCCTCCATCCATACAGATGTCGAGTTTTTTCAAAGATGTACTGCACCACACAACACCTAACCTTAACACCCATTTTGTTGTGCAAACCTAGTGGAAATAACCACAAATATTTTAGCCCCATTTTGGATTTTTTTTGCATTGACTCATGGACTCGGTCTGGCTTGGATCGGTCTTTAGTGGTCAGTGGACGGATGGACCGTGCACAACCAGGTTCAGACCTCAGGTCTGGACCTTGGACGTTTCATTCCCCTAACCCTAACTCTCCCCACAACATCCACATTCACCAAAACAGATGATGACAGACCGGGTGGAGGCCCCTACATAAGAGAACAATGAGCCGACCTCTAATAATTTCTTGCTGGTAGAGGGAGAAGTCTTTGAGGGCTCTCTACCATGTAATGAACCACTTACGCAGGCGGTGTTTAAACGTGCAGATCGTTCTCCCCCGCTTAGTCTAGTCTTATTTTCAGACAACGAGGAGGAAGCACCACTTAAACCTCCCTCACCGCTCACAGCGTTTCTGCGTGAAGCATGCGATAACCTCTCGGGCTTCTCCCCCTCCCAGCAAGAACGCAGAGAGGAGGAACCAAACCATGAAGTGGGACCCATACAGGCCCACCGCGCTGATGGTGCTAATGAGTACGCAGAGCCGGAGCCCATACAGGCTCAGGTTGAGGTCACTGTAGCCGAAAACACGGCAATGAGGCCCATACAGGCCTTAGGAGAAGTCCCTCCACTCGGTGATCATATGGTGCGTGACTCAGAAAAAGAGAGTTTAAATCCTCTTGGGAAAGAGCCCACAAGAGGGAAGCACTCCAGCAAGCAAAAACATTTAAGTGTACCACCAGTGGTTGAAAAGTCCCAACAGGCTTCTACCAGTGCAGAACAACCTCGCAGCGTACAGTCCACCATTCATGGCGGTTTACTCACACGACCAACTCGGCACGCTAACACTAGTAGCAAGCTACAAGACTGGAGTCTCATTCTAACCAAAAAGTTTGTGATCATTGGAGACTCAAACATCGCTCGTCTGCCAAAGCACAATTATCCCGAGTTACAGATAGATAGCTTCCCGGGAGCTAAATGGCAGCATGCAGCGAACTTATTGATGGGAGCCACAATTGTGGAAGAACCACATAAAATAATCCTGTCTTTTGGTCTGAACAACAGACAACAGAGATTTAAAATCAATGCGCTGGCCGAGCTGCAAAAAGCCAGAGCCGCTGCCGCTGCGAGGTTGCCTAACACGGAGGTGCTCATTCCGATCATCAACTACTCGCCCGACCTCCCTCTTGAGGGACAGGAAATGGTGGAACATATTAACAGCCACATCAAGAGAGGAGGAGGCATCATTCCGGCCTTGCCGTACGAACAGTTTAGAGTGGAAAATGACGGAATCCATTGGAGAGCACTAACCGCTAGGGCCATTTTCAACCACTGGCTGGAATATTTAAACTAGATAAATTATTGAGTCCCAGAAAAGAAGAAAATAACCTAAATAAATTAATTGTTAATTTGTCAAAGACGTTCCAATTGACTCCGGCACAACGGACGGTTTTGCTTAGAGGTCTTTCATTTATCCCAGCCCCAAAGGGGATCAAAAAGCAGAAAATACAGCTGCTGAAAGACATGCAAACTTACCATCGCCGTATCAAATTGGAAACGTTTTTTGAAGGAAAGAAAACAAAAAAAAAAAACAGAAAATCCCGTTCACTGGGCCCTCAGAGTGGACGCCCTCACTCGGCAGTCTCCCTCCTCAGATCACACAATTGATAAGGGCAGACAACTACGCACTCACGCACCTGAACTGGGGTATGGGGGTCCCAGATAACCTTTCGGGGGCAGAAAAGAGAGCTTTACTTCAACTACAGAAAAATAGAAATATAATTATAAAACCGGCAGATAAGGGAAACGCAGCTGTCATATCAGATAAAGCCCAATATATCTGGGAAGGCCAACGACAGCTGGCGGTCACTGAACACTACTGTGCCCTCCAGGAACCGATTTTCCCCAAAACAAGAGCGTTAGTAGAAGAAATATTAAATGAGATGGTCGAGAAGAAGATATTCAGAGGGGCGCAGAAAGAATATTTATTGGGGGACAGCAATCCGAGACCGAGACGTTTTTATTTACTCCCAAAAATACATAAAGAGCCACAAAAGTGGAGTAAACCGGGGGAAATACCCCCCGGCCGACCTATTGTCTCCGATTGCAGCAGTGAGACCTATCACACTGCAGAGTACATTGAACACTTTTTAAACCCCATCTCGACGCGCCACCCGAGCTATCTCAAAGACACATATGATTTCATAAATAAAATTAAAAATATTATTATACCTCCTAACGCTCTATTATTTACTATTGATATAGACAGTCTCTACACAAACATTGAGACTGAGGCCGGCTTGAGGGCCGTGGAAAAATGCATTCGGCAGTACCCGGACCCCAACCGACCTGATGAATATATCTTAAAATTACTAGAAATTAATTTAACTAAAAATGATTTCGAATTTGACTCCAAATTTTATTTACAAGTGAAGGGCACTGCCATGGGCAAGAAATTTGCCCCATCATACGCCAATATTTTCATGGCCGAATGGGAGCGCAGTGCACTTTCCACGGCCCCTAAGCGGCCTCATTCCTATTATCGGTTCCTGGACGACATTTGGGGAGTGTGGACCCATTCGATGGCAGATTTTGTAGAGTTCACTGATCACTTGAACGGCCATCAACGATCTATAAAAATTAAATATACAATAGACGCCAATGAGGTTAATTTCTTAGATGTAGTGTCGTTCAAGGGACCAGATTTTGCACAAACCGGCTTGCTGGACTTTCGAGTCTATTTCAAGGACACGGATACCCACTCTTTGTTGCATAAAAACAGTTTCCATCCTAAGCACACGTTCAGAGGGATCATCAAATCGCAGCTGCTTAGATTTAAAAGAATCTGTACACAGGAGACATCTTTTTTTGCAGCTGTCAAGATTCTTTTCTCTGCCCTCAAACAGAGAGGGTATTCTCGATCCTTTCTGAGAAAAGTGCTGAAAACGTTCGATCAATCAAAAGTGATTCAAATGGACGTGACCCCTCCAAGAGACAAAATAGTGCCCTTAGTCGCACACTTTTCTCCTCAAAGCCAGCAACTCAATTTGTGCACTAAAGCCAATTTTCTAAAATTTATAGAGCCATCGAAGTTCCTCAAGCGACACCGGCCTATCGCGGCCTACCGCAGGAATACCAATTTGTTGGACCGTCTAGTGCAGAACAAAATTTACAAAAATCCCCCGAAAGGCAGAGTAGGCCGCTGTAAGTATTATTTATCTGCTCATATGGTGGTCAGTCACTTTTCGAGGACGGTCTTTCAGCTCCCCAGAGCACTTTCGCACGAGGCCTGCAACTGTGTTTATTTAATGTTTTGCACCAAATGCAAGAGGCAATATATTGGACAGACGAAAAACGAACTCAGAGTTAGAATTTACCAGCATGTTCATAATATAACCCATAAAATAGAAAAACGAAGACACGTCGTCCAGCATTTCCTTGCACATGGTGTCGACGCGCTACGCGCCACAGGCTTGCAGGCTACTCCCTGTTGGTCACTGAAGGACCGTCTTCGAGCAGAGGCTGCGTGGATAAAAAAACTGGACACGCGGTTTCCCCGAGGGCTAAACGAGTCTTAAAATGCCCTCAGACTGCTAGAAAATTGTCCAGCTCTGTTATCCGCCCACCCATTCCTCTCCCTAAACCTAACCTTAGTTGACCTGGAGTAATGACCCCTTGTATGGCTAGCCCGCTACTGTCTAACCCCCACCCACACCCCAAACCTAAACTTAACCGTCAGTATCTTTTTGTTTTGCTTCACCCCTTATGATTTTTACCCTCTGCCGCACAAACCGGATACGAATATAGCCCTGGTCTCGACAACCCGCATGGTTTTTACCCCAACATGATTATTATATCATTTTATTAAAAATACATATATTATTCATTCACGACTCTTTTATTAATATATCATAAACCTTAAAATGATGATTATTATAAATAAATAAATAAATGTATTAAAAAAGTTCATGGGGATTAAAAACATGCATAGAATAAAGGGCTTTAAACTGATACAGTGTTCCTTTTTCTAATATGGAGTGAAGCACAGTTAACTCCATACAGAGTTACTGTAAAACTACTATCCTTTCCTATCATTTTATTCATCCTGGTTATAAAAAATTAAAAACAGTCCATGGGGGTTCAAAAACTTAATTTACATCTATACAGGATCTTTTTCAGAGGTGGAGATTATTCCTCTTCCTTTTTCCCTTCTTATATCTGTGAATATACGTGATCATCTTTGTTTTGTATGGTGGACCGGAGAGTGGACAGTGGGCTATCGATGCGGGCATTCCTGATTCTCGGTTTCTTACACATGTGGAGCGGCCAGTTGATAGAATGGACAGTGCACAACCATATTCGGGCTCCTCTGGAGCTCGATTATTGGACTTTACATAAACCTTACCCAGCCCGTGCCTTCTTTCTCTGGACCGCACGTGTGGGGACCGAGTTTTGGGCTGTGCGCTGTCTTTGGCCTCTCCGCTTTCCTTGTCCATTCTCAGAATGAATTTATTTCATGTCTTTCATAGTGAAATCTCTCTGCCACTGTTTGGACGAAACTCCAGGTCCCACAGAAAATGTCTGGGAATGTTCCCACATGTTGTTATTTCAATTTCATATTATTAAAAAATCATATATACATTTTATAACTCTATACATGATGTTACACGACTACCGTACATACTTAGAACACACTGCAACATTCATATCACCTACAAACATACATACATACATATTTCATATACATACACACTCACACAACTGATTAAAATTTATTTTCCTCTTCTTGGTGATTCCTTTTTGCAGTTTTGTTCATCTTTTCTTCCTTTTTGCTCGTTTGAATTCATTTGAGCCTCTGTCTGTTGGTTCTTTGATCGTTTCACTCGAAATTCGCTTGTAAACAACTGCTTTCGTCGAGTGTGACGCCATCAAACGGGGACGGTCGATTCTAACATATCTTTCAGTTAAAATGAATATAAAATACATGATTATTCTTATTAAAATCATTTTTAAAAAGACACATAAAATTAAAAAGAACCTTTATATTTATTTCCCTTGTGACAGTTGTTTTTCTTTGCTTTATCGATATTTTATCGATAATCAGGGTTCAACGACCATCATTGAAATACATGTTACAGAAATACCCCAGCTGTCTATCACACATAATACCTGCTTTTAGCGTGGAAAAACAACTGTCTTTGCTGCCATTACTTTTCTTGTAAAAAGAAACTTCAGATATTTCAATTCTCTTATTTTGTGCACTACTTTCTTTATTTTTTGGTTCAAGCTCGCCTGATGAAGACACGGAAAGTGTCGAAACGTTGGTTTCGTGCTTGAACCCCATTATTTCTTTATCTTTAAGATCAGTTTATTACAGAAAAAAAATTGAAAAAAACCTTCAATAAAAGCTAATCACATAAAAATACACAAAAAAATATAATAGTTCATAGATTTATTTTATCTTTAGTTCATCTTTATTTTTTCTCATTTTATTTCTCTTGCTCTCTACTCTTTAACACAATCTCTCAATATATTCCTTGTTTCCTTGGATTTATCGGTCATGGAAATCCACAGAGGACGCACGAGACAGAGATACTTTACCCTGAATAACAGAGGCCAACGAAGAGATCGTGCTCCTTCTTTCTCGGGTGATAGATATGTATCATTTCAGGGACAAGGAAGAAAATTGAGAGGTCAACCACAGTACACTAATCATCACACACACAACAACACACATCCACAAAATTATAGATCTTACTACAACAATCTCGATGACCGATATCAGGGGACTCATTATAGTTCCTCCTCTGCTCCTGACACTTCATCCAAACGCCCGATGAGACGTTTCAAAAAACGTTACAGCCGCCAGAAAAAAGTTTACAGAGCAGAAGACGGCTTCACCCATGACGCAGCGTTTTATGAAGGTGAACAGGAGTTTGAGTTTCAAGTGGAACCAGATTCCCTGCATATGCAGCCAGCCCCTTCAAACAGGGGCCCCAAAAGGAGGTTTACCGGACGGGGCCTTCACTACACAGCTCCGGCTAACCGCAGCAGTCACATCCTCTCATTTGTGGACCAGGGGGGTACATTTAGAAACGTCAACATGAACACCAGAAATGACAAACAAACACAGAAAAGGGATAGAAATACACGCCATTTCCCTCAGAAAAAGGGTGAGGGAAGGCCGAATCACACTATTAGGAAACCACCGCGAAATGATTTCATCCCGGCCCCCCCCCAAACTTAAGAGAGCTATTCAACTTATGTATAAGCTCCTTAAGCTTACGCACCACATGAGTAGGGTGACCACAAAAGTAGAGGGAAACCAACCTCTCACCTTCAAGCGGTTAGCCAACCTCTTAACTAATACCATCAGACCAGCCTTCCCCAATGAGACGGTTACACAAATGGTCAAAGGCAGTGCACTAAATTGGGCCTACACGACCCAGCTGATCCTGGAACAGCACTATGAGGATCAAGTGGAGGTCACGTTACAGGAAATTAAGGAGGAGACAGAACCGAAAGATTGGGCACAAGCCTTTGAGATTGCTTCTGGGTGGGCTTCTAAAAATTATGGAGCAAAAATTGATAAAGACATAATTGAGAGAACAGAGGCCCTCATCACTGTTGAACTCTGTGAGACGGAGCAACCTGCTCCGCCACGGAGCCCTCCCAGTGAACCTGGGCCTTCTACATCTAACATCCGCTCCTACGCCCAAGTAGTCGCTTCTACACCCTCTGTACACCACACTGTTCCTCCCCAAATCACTGTACGACCTCCACCCAATGTGCAAAACATTGAAATACAAACTTCCCCAAGCCTTTGCTAACACGACACATAGGGGGGACTGGTCTTCTGATGAAGAGGCGGCCGATGACAACCCGCTGGACCCTATGGGGGTTCTCCAACCGATTCTGATTACATCTCCCCCTCCCAAAACGCAAAGGGTGACTCGGGGTAAAAAAGTACATATTGTTCTCCCAGAGGAGACCTCCCCACAACATCCACATTCACCAAAACAGATGATGACAGACCGGGTGGAGGCCCCTACTGAAGAGAACAATGAGCCGACCTCTAATAATTTCTTGCTGGTAGAGGGAGAAGTCTTTGAGGGCTCTCTACCACGTAATGAACCACTTACGCAGGCGGTGTTTAAACGTGCAGATCGTTCTCCCCCGCTTAGTCTAGTCTTATTTTCAGACGACGAGGAGGAAGCACCACTTAAACCTCCCTCACCGCTCACAGCGTTTCTGCGTGAAGCATGCGATAACCTCTCGGGCTTCTCCCCCTCCCAGCAAGAACGCAGAGAGGAGGAACCAAACCATGAAGTGGGACCCATACAGGCCCACCGCGCTGATGGTGCTAATGAGTACGCAGAGCCGGAGCCCATACAGGCTCAGGTTGAGGTCACTCTAGCCGAAAACACGGCAATGAGGCCCATACAGGCCTTAGGAGAAGTCCCTCCACTCGGTGATCATATGGTGCGTGACTCAGAAAAAGAGAGTTTAAATCCTCTTGGGAAAGAGCCCACAAGAGGGAAGCACTCCAGCAAGCAAAAACATTTAAGTGTACCACCAGTGGTTGAAAAGTCCCAACAGGCTTCTACCAGTGCAGAACAACCTCGCAGCGTACAGTCCACCATTCATGGCGGTTTACTCACACGACCAACTCGGCACGCTAACACTAGTAGCAAGCTACAAGACTGGAGTCTCATTCTAACCAAAAAGTTTGTGATCATTGGAGACTCAAACATCGCTCGTCTGCCAAAGCACAATTATCCCGAGTTACAGATAGATAGCTTCCCGGGAGCTAAATGGCAGCATGCAGCGAACTTATTGATGGGAGCCACAATTGTGGAAGAACCACATAAAATAATCCTGTCTTTTGGTCTGAACAACAGACAACAGAGATTTAAAATCAATGCGCTGGCCGAGCTGCAAAAAGCCAGAGCCGCTGCCGCTGCGAGGTTGCCTAACACGGAGGTGCTCATTCCGATCATCAACTACTCGCCCGACCTCCCTCTTGAGGGACAGGAAATGGTGGAACATATTAACAGCCACATCAAGAGAGGAGGAGGCATCATTCCGGCCTTGCCGTACGAACAGTTTAGAGTGGAAAATGACGGAATCCATTGGAGAGCACTAACCGCTAGGGCCATTTTCAACCACTGGCTGGAATATTTAAACTAGATAAATTAGTGAGTCCCAGAAAAGAAGAAAATAACCTAAATAAATTAATTGTTAATTTGTCAAAGACGTTCCAATTGACTCCGGCACAACGGACGGTTTTGCTTAGAGGTCTTTCATTTATCCCAGCCCCAAAGGGGATCAAAAAGCAGAAAATACAGCTGCTGAAAGACATGCAAACTTACCATCGCCGTATCAAATTGGAAACGTTTTTTGAAGGAAAGAAAACAAAAAAAAAAACAGAAAATCCCGTTCACTGGGCCCTCAGAGTGGACGCCCTCACTCGGCAGTCTCCCTCCTCAGATCACACAATTGATAAGGGCAGACAACTACGCACTCACGCACCTGAACTGGGGTATGGGGGTCCCAGATAACCTTTCGGGGGCAGAAAAGAGAGCTTTACTTCAACTACAGAAAAATAGAAATATAATTATAAAACCGGCAGATAAGGGAAACGCAGCTGTCATATCAGATAAAGCCCAATATATCTGGGAAGGCCAACGACAGCTGGCGGTCACTGAACACTACTGTGCCCTCCAGGAACCGATTTTCCCCAAAACAAGAGCGTTAGTAGAAGAAATATTAAATGAGATGGTCGAGAAGAAGATACTCAGAGGGGCGCAGAAAAGAATATTTATTGGGGGACAGCAATCCGAGACCGAGACGTTTTTATTTACTCCCAAAAATACATAAAGAGCCACAAAAGTGGAGTAAACCGGGGGAAATACCCCCCGGCCGACCTATTGTCTCCGATTGCAGCAGTGAGACCTATCACACTGCAGAGTACATTGAACACTTTTTAAACCCCATCTCGACGCGCCACCCGAGCTATCTCAAAGACACATATGATTTCATAAATAAAATTAAAAATATTATTATACCTCCTAACGCTCTATTATTTACTATTGATATAGACAGTCTCTACACAAACATTGAGACTGAGGCCGGCTTGAGGGCCGTGGAAAAGTGCATGCGGCAGTACCCGGACCCCAACCGACCTGATGAATATATCTTAAAATTACTAGAAATTAATTTAACTAAAAATGATTTCGAATTTGACTCCAAATTTTATTTACAAGTGAAGGGCACTGCCATGGGCAAGAAATTTGCCCCATCATACGCCAATATTTTCATGGCCGAATGGGAGCGCAGTGCACTTTCCACGGCCCCTAAGCGGCCTCATTCCTATTATCGGTTCCTGGACGACATTTGGGGAGTGTGGACCCATTCTATGGCAGATTTTGTAGAGTTCACTGATCACTTGAACGGCCATCAACGATCTATAAAAATTAAATATACAATAGACGCCAATGAGGTTAATTTCTTAGATGTAGTGTCGTTCAAGGGACCAGATTTTGCACAAACCGGCTTGCTGGACTTTCGAGTCTATTTCAAGGACACGGATACCCACTCTTTGTTGCATAAAAACAGTTTCCATCCTAAGCACACGTTCAGAGGGATCATCAAATCGCAGCTGCTTAGATTTAAAAGAATCTGTACACAGGAGACATCTTTTTTTGCAGCTGTCAAGATTCTTTTCTCTGCCCTCAAACAGAGAGGGTATTCTCGATCCTTTCTGAGAAAAGTGCTGAAAACCTTCGATCAATCAAAAGTGATTCAAATGGACGTGACCCCTCCAAGAGACAAAATAGTGCCCTTAGTCGCACACTTTTCTCCTCAAAGCCAGCAACTCAATTTGTGCACGAAAGCCAATTTTCTAAAATTTATAGAGCCATCGAAGTTCCTCAAGCGACACCGGCCTATCGCGGCTACCGCAGGAATACCAATTTGTTGGACCGTCTAGTGCAGAGCAAAATTTACAAAAATCCCCCGAAAGGCAGAGTAGGCCACTGTAAGTATTATTTATCTGCTCATATGGTGGTCAGTCGCTTTTCGAGGACGGTCTTTCAGCTCCCCAGAGCACTTTCGCACGAGGCCTGCAACTGTGTTTATTTAGTGTTTTTGCACCAAATGCAAGAGGCAATATATTGGACAGACGAAAAACGAACTCAGAGTTAGAATTTACCAGCATGTTCATAATATAACCCATAAAATAGAAAAACGAAGACACGTCGTCCAGCATTTCCTTGCACATGGTGTCGACGCGCTACGCGCCACAGGCTTGCAGGCTAATCCCTGTTGGTCACTGAAGGACCGTCTTCGAGCAGAGGCTGCGTGGATAAAAAAACTGGACACGCGGTTTCCCCGAGGGCTAAACGAGTCTTAAAATGCCCTCAGACTGCTAGAAAATTGTCCAGCTCTGTTATCCGCCCACCCATTCCTCTCCCTAAACCTAACCTTAGTTGACCTGGAGTAATGACCCCTTGTATGGCTAGCCCGCTACTGTCTAACCCCCACCCACACCCCAAACCTAAACTTAACCGTCAGTATCTTTTTGTTTTGCTTCACCCCTTATGATTTTTACCCTCTGCCGCACAAACCGGATACGAATATAGCCCTGGTCTCGACAACCCGCATGGTTTTTACCCCAACATGATTATTATATCATTTTATTAAAAATACATATATTATTCATTCACGACTCTTTTATTTATATATCATAAACCTTAAAATGATGATTATTATAAATAAATAAATAAATGTATTAAAAAAGTTCATGGGGATTAAAAACATGCATAGAATAAAGGGCTTTAAACTGATACAGTGTTCCTTTTTCTAATATGGAGTGAAGCACAGTTAACTCCATACAGAGTTACTGTAAAACTACTAATCCTTTCCTATCATTTTATTCATCCTGGTTATAAAAAATTAAAAAACAGTCCATGGGGGTTCAAAAACTTAATTTACATCTATACAGGATCTTTTTCAGAGGTGGAGATTATTCCTCTTCCTTTTTTTCCTTCTTATATCTGTGAATATACGTGATCATCTTTGTTTTGTATGGTGGACCGGAGAGTGGACAGTGGGCTATCGATGCGGGCATTCCTGATTCTCGGTTTCTTACACGTGTGGAGCGGCCAGTTGATAGAATGGACAGTGCACAACCATATTCGGGCTCCTCTGGAGCTCGATTATTGGACTTTACATAAATCTAACACTAACTCTAGACCCAGCGGTTTAAAAACCTAGCCGGTTTAATTCTAACACAGCTAAATTTAAGGCTGAACTAAAACACACCCTAAAACTTAACCGTCACAGACCCAGCAGTTTAAAAACCTAGCCGGTTTAATTATAACAAAGCTAAATTTAAGGCTGAACTAAAACACACCCTAAAACTTAACCGTCACAGACCCAGCGGTATAAAAACCTAGCCGGTTTAATTCTAACAAAGCTAAATTTAAGGCTGAACTAAAACACTCCTAAACCTAACCATCATAGACCCAGTGATTATAGTCTAACGATTACACTTACCGTCTTTGGGACAAGGCAGTCTGGCTGAAACAGGACTTCATGGCGGAACGCGATGCTGGGTCGGAATCGTCGGGCCTTTGAATTTCGAGCTGTGGTCTGGTGAGTTACTGCTAAATTTAAGGCTGAAACCACACCACACCCTAAACTTAACCGTCACAGACCGCGCAGTTTTAAAAACCGAGCCGGTTTAATTTGAACACTGCTAAATTTGAAGCTCAACTAAAACACACCCTTAACTTAACCGTTACAGACCCAGTGATTATAGTCTAACGATGACACTTACCGTCTTTGGGACAAGGCAGTCTGGCTGAAACAGGACTTCATGGCGGACACGCGATGCTGGGGTTGGGATCGTCGGACTCTGAATTTGGAGCTGTGGTCTGGTGAGTGACTGCTAAATTTAAAGCTAAAACCAAACCACACCCTAAACTTAACCGTCACAGACCCAGCGGTTTAAAAAACCTAGTCGGTTGAACTCGAACACTGCTAAATTTAAGGCTTAACTAAACCACACACTGTATTTAGCCATCACTGACCCAGCGTTTTTTTTAAAAACCCACATTGAATCTTTAATTGGATCAACTCCTTCCCGGTTCTCCTTTTCTCCGCCAGGGGGAGAGGAAGAGGCGGGACAGGGGGCAAACCCAAGCCCAGACAGGCTTGTTGGGAGGTGCGGGACCCAGACAGGCCTAGTCACCTCCTGGTTTGCTTTAAATTGAAACTCTTGGACCTTTAATGGTTTTCTTTCCGGGGTGTTTTTATATCTTTATATATTTTTATAGTTTTAATATTGTTTTTTATTTTTCATTTTCATTTTTAGATTTATATTTATATGTATGACATTATGGACATGTTAAATTTAACATACTCATACCTTTAGTGGTAAGCTGAAAGATCTTTTCCTATTTTTTCTTCCATTTAGTTTACATCTATATTACTAACATGCTAACTTCAGATTGCTTTTTTGCTTAAATCTTCGTATATTCTACAATATTATCAACAGACTAAATTTAAAAATACTGATATTACTAATAGAAAGATCAAGAGAGGTATTGGAAAACTAATTTTAAACG
>NW_020526686.1:0-102808 GCF_003368295.1 Carassius auratus | reverse complement strand
ATGTTAGGCTCCGCCCACAGGAAGTCAGCTATTCAGGGCTGTTTAAAACAAGCATGCTCTGGAATTGAAATACTCCTCTGACGTTTCAACGCCGTTCGCACACGAAACTCGTGAACATGATCTCAAGACATTGGGATGAAAAATTGCGAGGGGATTTTTGATATCTCGAACGGGTTGCCCGTGGTGAGGCGTTGAAATTATGGCGAGAATTGAGAAACAGGAAAGGTCTAAATAACGTCCACCATACCATCTTCCTGAATTTGATGCAAACTTGCATTGGTATTGTTCGTTGTTATGATACAGGATCGTATATATGTGACTATTAAGAGTCAAACGTTTCGTAGGCGCCCACCAACTAGGCAGCAGGAAGTGAGTCATTTTCAAAATCCTTTTGAATTCAGCCAACTATTTTTTACTCGATTTACTAAAAACTTAATCAAGAAATAATGACAAAACACGGCCGATGTAAATCTGTTGTGGGGATGTTGATATCTTAATATGGCGTTGCCATGGCAACGTGTCAAACTTGAATGTTCTGTTATGGTGAGTTTGAGGCAGACAACAACCTCAGATTACATGAAACTCAAAACACATATCAGTATTAGTGATAGCTAGACAATGGCAAAAGCTTTTAAAAGGGCGTGAAGGAGGCACACTATAGCGCCACATTTTGCCAAAAGTGTGTGGGGGGGTAGTTTTAGCTACAGACACAAAACTTGGTACATAAATTGTTCTTATCCAGACGGACAACTTTCTAATTCACAGTCATAAGCTACGATCAACAGGAAGTCGGCTATTTTGATTTGAATGTGTATTTTTGAGATTTTACAAGTTGTGAATTAATGCATACTCCACAAAGGGGAAGTACACTATACACACCAAACTTTGTCTACATGAAGAAAAAACATTGAGGAACTTAAATTGCGAACGGATTTTGGTTAGCTTGAACGGTTTTGTCGTGGTGAATTTTTGAAATGACAGTAAAAAGGGAAACATTAATTGTCTTGTATGTTTAAATTGCAGCTTCCAAACACTTCAAAGCATTTTTTCATACAAAGATCAAATCATTCTGAGGAAATATGCATAGTTTCACGACTTTACAACACTGTATGGATAAAAGAAAATGTAAAAACTGTTAGACTTCTCAACTGACATGATCTCACTCTGGCCACCCTGTCCGTGTGAGGGAAGGGAGGGGGAGAGGGAGGGGGAGTGTGAGGGGGTTAGTGACTGTGACAGTGTGTGTGGACTGTAGGGAGGGGCTGTCTGGCAGAGAGAGAGAGAGAGAGAGACCTAATCATCCCTTTAATAAACAGGAAAAAAAAAATCTGTTATTTTAAATTGTTATTGTTTTTGTTGTTGCTAATGGTGGTGTTTTTTTCCTTTCATTACAGGTTAAGAAATGTCTTAGGCCTTATCCTTTTCTGACAGTTTTAGGGAATTTAAAAACATCCTAAGAATCCTTATTTGTGCTGCAAATAATAATTTCAAACTCATTTGATACTGACCTATGACAACCTGTGACGTGACTTTCTTGAAGGATTAGCATCACCTCCTCTTGTAAGATGGTTTGAGGAATATATCTTCCAGATAGTACCGCCGCTCCCTATATGCATAGTATGCAGTCTTCGTAGGGCACCAACTCCCAGAGGGGGCACCATCCCAGTTGCTCAAAAAATAAAAATAAATAAATAAAAAAATAAACATGCGCCATTCTCCCATCCGCGCTCGCGACCGCTCACACCTCATGTTTGCGGCTGAATGTTCGTAATTGATGGATGGACATCTATGCCTGGGTATAGGACATCAGCAATCCGGCACAGAGAAAAGAAAACTAAAGAAAATAAAACAGGCATAAAGTTGTCTTGACATTGGACTTTCTAGAGTCTCAAATTTAGGGCCGGTCTCTAAAGTTACATGTGATATTGTTATACACTTTTCTAACGTCAGTAGCATTTGAAGAGAATGACTTACAGTCATAAAAACAGCTGTAATTGTTCATCTAGGTGACAGCTATAATGCACAATTAAATTGAATGTTTGATATTTATTACAACAAACTGTAAGTCATATGTAAATTATGCTACTTTTTCACATGGGCTCAAATGCAAATTTTAAGCTCAATAGCATTTGAGAAGACTTGCAGTCATAAAACAATTGTAATGTGTTCATATAGGTGTCAGCTACAATGCACACCTTATACATTTTTTATAAATATTAAAATAAAGTGTTACTAAAGTTATATGTATTGTTCTGTGTATGTGATTTCAAAGTCTAGATTGGTCGGATTAACCCTTTAACTGCCGCATCCCTTAAAACTTGATTGTCAGAGGGTTACTGTAAATGCTTATGCCCGCTGGGCACAGTTTTCCTGATGCCACCGGGGTGGCGTTGCACTTTTGGCTTGAGCTCGACATCGCTGCTTGCAGCTATATTTAGAGCCCAAGCACCGAGGTGCGAGGACCCTCTTGTATCTGCTTTGTTTATTATTATTATTAGGGCCCGAGCACCGAGGTGCGAGGACCCTCTTGTATCTGCTTTGTTTATTATTATTAGGGCTCAAGCCTGGAGGGCTATTGTTTTCCTTAGGATTATTTTTTATTATTATTATTATTATTTTTATTTTATTTTTTTCTAACGTTACGAGGGCTTTTGGGGCCCTTAACATGCTTAAAAAGTCTTGAAAATTGGCACACACATTGGAACCTGCGGCCATTAGGGCCGGGCAGAGACTGATACACTGGCGTGGCACAGGGGCTCTACAGCGCCCCCTGGAATATGGAGGGCCATATATCATACATACTTGTACGTAGACGTACGAAACTCGGTACACGTATAGAACTCATCAATACAAACAACTTTAGTATTGCATATCAAAGGCTCCGCCCAACAGGAAGTTGGCTATTTAGGGTTTATTATTCATATTTGTCATCAAAGTTGTGGGGGCTTTTGGAGTCCTTAACATACTCAAAAACTCTTGAAATTTGCACACACTTTGGAATCTGTGCCCTTTAGGAGCCTGCAGAGGTTGGGACCCGGGCGTGGCACAGGGGCTCTACGGCGCCCCCTGGAACACAGTCATAAATGTTGTTGTATAGCTCACACATACTTGCACGTATTAATATGAAACTCAGTACACATATAGATCTCATTGTGCCAAACAACTTGCGTATTGCTTGTCATAGGCTCCGCCCAACAGGAAGTCAGCTATTTAGAGTTATGTAAAAAGCACATGCTCTGGAATTTGATATACTTGTCATAGGTTTTTTACTCGATTGCCACCAAACTTGGTCAACATGATCTCAAGACATTGGGGATGAAAAATCCCGAACGGTTTGCTCGTAGCGAGGCGTTGAATTTATGGCTAGAATTGAGAAACAGGAAGTGTCTAATACCATCCACATACATTTCCTAATTTTAATCAAACTTCATCAGATTATTCATTGTATGATGTCGATCGCATATATGTGACTATTAGGAGTCAAAGTTATAGCGCCACCAACTGGCAGCAGGAAGTGTGTCATTTTCAAAATGCTTTGAATTCAGCATCTTATTTTTACTCGATTTGCTTCAAACTTCATCAGAATAATGTTAAAACACAGCCGATATAAATCTGCTGGGGGGATATTGATATCTAAAAATATTGTTGCCGTGGCAACATGTCAAACTGGAATACTTCTCAGGTGATTTTAAGGCATATAACATGCTTAGAATTTCATCAAACTCAGAACACATATCAGTATTAGTGACAGCTAGACACTGGCAAAAGTTCATAAGAGGGCGTGGAAGAGGCACTCTATAGCGCCACCTTTTGTCAAAAGTGGGGGGGTTAGTTTTAGCTACAGACACCAAACTCAGTACAAAAATTGTTCTTATCAAGACGGACAACTTTCTAATTCACAGTCATCAGCTACGACCAACAGGAAGTCGGCTATTTTGATTTGAATGTGGATTGTTTTTTACATTTAGCTGTGAATTAAAGGGGTCATGACATGGGTTTTTTTATTTTATTATTATGGTCCCCTAGGTGCAATTATAGTATTACTATAGTTAAAAAAAAAAAAAAAACTTTTAAAATGTAGTGAATTATGACATTTTCCCACCCTGTTTCTCATCCTTTGATTCAAACAGTCTGTTTTGGGTTGTTTCCCCTTTAAGAGTTCAGTGTTAACGCCCACTGTTATGATTGGCTAACGACATTTGACGGAACATTTGCGGATTGAGCGTAACTGTTTAGTAGCGAGTGATGCATTCGAAGCGATGGCTCTTGCAATGATAAAACCTTATATGTTTGAGCCGGAATCAGATGAGGAATCAGAGGAAAATGAACCATCACCACAACAACGAAGACTGGATCAGCCCGTGTCCACATGGAAAGTGAAACTATTTTGAATTAATAAAAAAATTGTAACCCGAGACACTTGAAAACGGTTTATTGTTGCATAATTATTCTATAGTTTAATATGCTAACAGTTCAACATTATTTACCTAATTTCAATGAAATGATAGGGTGTACTGCGGACAAAAATGCATGCACATCTGCGTGGCATTGTAATTTTCCTGTACACAGACCCACTCGCTGTCCGTCGACTGAACACTTGTGAGGCGCGCAGCGCGACAACGATCCGAAATGAGCGTAGTTGTCTTGTGCTGGAGGCGGTCATATGCAAATGGTTGGAACGTCACTTCGCACCGTGACGTCACTTCTTACCATGGATCCAGAACGAGCTGTATTTAGAGCTTGATTAAATAAATGGCTCGTTTATAATGGGGAGGACGTCTTAAGCTATGAAACTTGCAGGACGTTTTAATGGTACAAAGACCTCTTATATTCCAAAAGATCAAGGCAAATTTGGTTTCTCATTTCATGACCCCTTTAATGCATACTGCTCAGAGGAGAGTAACACTATACACACCAAACTTGGTCTACATGTTGAAAAAACATTGAGGAACTTAAATTGTGAATGGGTTTTGGATAGCTTGGATGGTTTTGTCGTGGTGATTTTTTTAAATGACAGTAAAAATGGAATTATTAATTTTCCTGCATTTTTAAATTCCAAACACTTCAAAACCTTTTTTCATACAGAAAAAAAGTTATTCTGAGTAAATATGCATAGTTTCATGACTTTACAACACTTTATGGATAACATAAAATTAAAGAACTGTCAGACATCTCATCTCACTCTGTCCATCTGTTTGAGTATATGTGCTTAGACTTCCATTGTCTGAGAGAAATAGCGCCCCTACAGGTGCAGTTACCGGACTAAAAAAGGCATCTGAAAAAGGGAGGAGACTCTCTTTTGGTTTCACTTTTAAATCGGTTAAAATACAAATAAATACTTGGATTTAATTCACACTGACAAGCTAAACCAACATATATGATTATTACCAGGTCAGGGCTCATTAATAATTGATGTGTGGTCAGTGATACGTGAGAAACACAAGAGATGTGCACACAGATGAAATGCACACAATACACCCATTATAACACAACACGAGCTAAATGCAGGTGTTTTTGACCCCTTTATGTGCGCAAAACTGTTTGAAAGCGCGACTGGCAGAATAACATGTATCTCTCGAGCTGCAGGATTCTGCCTTTCGTCGTAAGAACGAACACATCACAGACAAGATTATTTCAAAATACATAATAGCTTGGCGAATATAAACGAAAACAGCCACGTGAACATAAACTGTTGAGAAATAAATCTGAAGTGGATCTACTGGATTTTAATATTAAGTGACCGCATATACCAGCTACTTCTGTCTTCAATTTTAATCTATATAAAAAATGAAACTCATTCATCTTGGCTGCTTTTTTTATGTGTGTACGTATTTATTTATTATTTTGCTCTAACAAGAATTAATCTATATTTAATTAAATCAATTACATTTTATTTTACATTTGATTTGTCCATTTCTGCATCTAAACGCCTAAAAACCTAAAACATGCTCTATTATACTATTGTTAGCAATTTCTTTATCGTCCAATTTATCTGGTGTACACACTTTTATTTTCATAATAAACTTGTTTGTTAGATTATACACAGTTACAGTGGTCTATAATAAATATTAACTGGTTTTATTCAAGCTGTTTAGAATGATTGCCATAGGCTAATTTTTTTAAATGTAAATAAAAAGAAATAAAAATAAAAATAAAAAACATTGGAAAAGAATAACTTTTGTACTTTTTTATACATTTTGTATAATTTCATAGTTTATGCATTATAGTTATAAAAACAAATAAATTTAGCCACTCACATAGAAATCTTTCTAAAAATCCTAAAAAATCTTATTTGTGCTGCAAATAATAATTTCAAATTAATTTGATACTGACCTCTGACATCCTGTGACATGATATTTATTTGAATTTACATAATCTCATGGATGTAACAGTAAATCTGTTCAGCTCACAGATCAAGACTAAGCTGTAATGCAAGCAGAACTTTCACAAATGCTTGTAGGTCAATAAAATCATTACAAAACACTTACAAATCATTTAAGGGATTTGATAACACTGTAAAATAATGTCTAATTTGTTAACATTAGCAAATGCATTGATAACACTTTATAATAACTGCACTCATTAGTAAATAGTCAGTTCATGCTTCATAAAGCCTTGTCCCAATATTAATAGTCAGTAGTAAGCAGTTTATAAATACAGCTATAAATAGCTCATTTATTAAAAAGGAGAGTAAAGGGTCAGTTATCTTCCTATGAAAAAAAAAATAAATAAAAATAAACAAACAACAACACAGATTGATACAGAACTCAGAAATGTTATTGTGGATAAACTCAGCCTGTAAATGAATTCATTCTCCTCCAAGAAGACACAAGTAGTTCACACCAAACTTTTTTAACATGAAGCCAATATACTGAAGATGTTAAATTTCGAATGGGTTTAGGATACCTTAAATGGTGTGGCCATAGCGATTTATTAAAGTAACATAAAAAATACTATAGTTATTTTACTATATCTTTAAAATTTTTCATTCCAACTCTTCATAATTTTTTATATACGTAGAAGTCATCATTTGAAGGAAGCACAGTACGTTTCATAGCTTTATCATTTTCAAGAGCCAGCATAAAATTAAAACTATCATAACATATAAATCAAGCTTGCAATTCTTAGTACCAATAATGGCCACCAGATGGAGCTATAGGATTACTTTTAAATAATTATTGTAGAAACAAGTATGATTTAAATCATTTATAGAAATTTTTCAAAGTAAAATAATATGAATTTTATGTATTTTACTGATAAAATGACCCTCACTTAATTAGAATAACAAGCTGAAGTATTGTGGAATACTAAGAATAATTCTTTATAGGCTTTATGGACAGATACGTTTGGAGTGACTCTTGAAGGATCAGCACCACATCCTCTTTTACCACTGTTTAAAGAATGTATCTTACAGAACAGGTGCGGATGAATTTTGAATAGCTTGAATGGTTTTGTCGTGGTGATTTTTTGAAATAACAGTAAAAAAGTAACCAGTAAATGTCTTTTATTTTTTTAAGTGCAGCTTCTAAACACTTCAAAAAAATTTACACATAGAAGACAAGTCATTCTGAGGAAATATGTATAGTTTCATGACTATACAACACTATATGGATGATAGAAAATTAAAAAACTATCATACATCTGATGTCACTCTGTCCCTCTGTCACTGTGGGTAATGTGTGTGTGTGTGTGTGTGTGTGTGTGTGTGTGTGTGTGTGTTAAGTGAATTAGGTGTGAAACTATCAGGGAGCATTTAGTCTCCAGCGCCAACATTTTACAGAACTTCCACTTTCCTGGAGTCTCAGAATTACAATGTGTCAGGTTCTGAGAGATCTAAGATTCCAAAAAATTATTTAATTAGAATACCATGAAGTATTGTGAAATACTATATATTAAGACTTTATATATAGGCTTTATGAACCGATTAGAGTGACTCGTGAAGGACCAGCACCACCTCCTCTTGTCTAATGGTTTGAGAAATATATCTTCCAGAATCCGGGATTAAGATTTAGGAGCTCATTTTTATTCCACCTCCTTTCCTGAAAGTCTGTCTTGCAGAATTGACTAAAAATTAATCTTCACATTAATTCCTAATTATTTTGCAATTCTTTTTGTCAGTTCTTCTTGACCCGTTTTTTTTTTTCTTCTTCTTTTCTGACCTCATGACCCAGTCAGCATTTTTGTACAGTGGTCAAGTCTTAACTTATCCATTTCTGTATTGCATTTGTGTTTGATATTTCTCATGGGTTTTTTATAATTTTCGACTTTGATTTAAAACAGTTTGAGTTAAAACTCTTTTTTAGCGCATTTCATCTGTAAAAGAAAACATGCCTAATAATTCTGCACATGAATATAAGGAGTTTTTCTCTTCAAGCTTTCCTGGACTATTGTATAGCACTCATAAATGATTAAATAAAAATTAATGGTAGTTATTAAGATTGATATGGTTTGGAATTGGTAAAATGTGCTTGGAAAAAAATCACAATAAAACAATGTTTTAATGTTTAAGTTTGAAATATTAAATGACATGAATGAATGCTATATAAATATTGTTCATGTTAACATAATGTTTATGAATGAAATCTTATTGTAAAGTGTTACTCAAGTTATATATATATATATTGTTCTGTGAATGTGATTTTAAAGTCTAGATGATTCGGATTAACCCTTTAACTGTCATATCCTTTAAAACCTTACTGCCAGAGGGATAATGTGAATGCATGTGCCCACTGGGCACAGTTTACCTGATGCCACCGGGGTGGCGATGGCATTGGTGGCTTGAGCCCGCCATTGCTGCTTGCAGCTATGTTTATTATTATTTTTTTCCAACGTTACGGGGGCTTTTGGGGTCCTTAACATGTTCGAAAACTCTTGAAAATTGGCACATACCTTGGAACCTGCTGCCATTACGGCTGGGCAGAGACTGATACACGGGCATGGCACAGGGGCTCTACAGCGCCCCCTGGAATACTGAGGGCCATATATCATACATACATGCACGTAGACACACGAAACTCGGTACACATGTAGATCTCATCAAACCAAACAACTTTCGTACTGCATGTCATAGGCTCCACCCAACAGGAAGTTGGTTATTTAGGGTTTAGTATTCATATTTTTCGTCAAAGTTGTGGGGGCTTTTGGGGTCCTTAACATACTCAAAAACTCTTGAAAAATTGCGCACACTTTGGAATATGTGGCCTTTAGGAACCTGCAGAGGCTGGGACCCGGGCGTGGCACAGGGGCTCTACGGCGCCCCCTGGATCACAGTCAGAAATGTTGATGCATAGCTCACACATACTTGCACATATTCATATGAAACTCAGTACACATATAGATCTCATCGTGCCGAACAACTTTCGTATTGCATGTCATAGGCTCCGCCCAACAGGAAGTCAGCTATTTAGAGTTATGTAAAAAGCGCATGCTCTGGAATTTGAAATACTTGTCATAGGTTTTTTTGCCGATTGCCACCAAACTCGGTCAACATGATCTCCAGACATTGGGGATGAAAAATTGCCAGGGGATTTTTGATATCTCGAACGGTTTGCTCGTGGCGAGGTGTTGAAATTATGGCGAGAAATGAGAAACAGGAAGTGTCTAATACCATCCACATACATTTCCTGATTTTAATCAAACTTCATCAGATTATTCTTTTTATGATGTCGATCACATATATGTGACTATTAGGAGTCAAAGTTATAGCGCCACCAACTGGCAGCAGGAAGTGTGTCATTTTCAAAATGCTTTGAATTCAGCATCTTATTTTTACTCGATTTGCTTCAAACTTCATCAGAATAATGTTAAAACACAGCCTATATAAATCTGCTGGGGGGATATCGATATCTAAAAATATTGTTGCCGTGGGAACATGTCAAACTGGAAAACTTTTCAGGTGATTTTGAGGTATATAACATACTTAGAATTTCACGAAATTCAGAACACATATCAGTATTAGAGACAGCTAGACAATGGCAAAAGCTTTTAAAAGAGCGTGAAGGAGGCACTCTATAGCGCCACCTTTTGTAAAAAGTGGGGGGGTTAGTTTTAGCTACAGACACCAAATACAGTACATATATTGGTCTTATCAAGACGGACAACTTTCTAATTTACAGTCATCAGCTACGACCAACAGGAAGTTGGCTATTTTGACTTGAATATGGATTTTTGGGAAAATTCAGCTGTGAATTAATGCATACTGCTTAGAGGAGAAGTACACTTGACACACCAAACTTTGTCTACATGTTGAAAAAACGTTGAGGAACTTAAATTATGAATGGATTTTGGTTAGCTTGAACGGTTTTGTCGTTTTGAGGAAATATGCATAGTATGATTAAAAGAAAATTAAAAAACTGTCAGACATCTCAACTCACTCTGTCCCTCTGTTTGAGGAATGTATGTGTGCTGACTGACTGAGTGTGTGAGTGTGAGTGGGGGATGGGCATGAATTGAGTGGCAGACAGCCAGAGAGAGAGAGAGAGAGAGATTTAAACATCTCTTTAATCACCAAAAAAAAAAAAACTGTATTTTAAATTATTTTTTTGTTGTTGTTGCTAATTGTGCTGTTTTCATTACAGCTTAAGCATCTCTTAGGCTTTATCCTTTTCTGACAGTTTCAGGAATGAAAAAAAAAATCTAAAAATACTTATTTGTGCTGCAAATAATAATTTCAAACTCATTTGATACTGACCTCTGAAACCCTGTGACATGACATTTAATTGAATTTACATAATCTCATGGATGTAACTGCAATCTTCCCAGTACTTTAGACCGCGGTGGAAACACAGATAGAAACAGGTCTGGGGGGAAAATGTTCCTGGAGCAATCCAACATGGGACATCGATATGGAGCAACCAAACTGTTACATGATTGGCTGGTAGTGTGTCACTCTCTACGTTGCTAGGTCACCAGAGAGTGAGTGCTTTGTTCATGCAACCAAACTTGCTTCGTGACCTCTGGTTTCTTCCGACGAAGAAAAAAAAAAAAGGAATGTTTTATCGAACACATTTTTTATTGACATTGATTACATGTCTATTGCGATACATATTGTTATCGTTTTATCACCCAGCCCTACTTGTGATCGATATGATACCTCTGTTCACTTTAACTAATTGATTGTGGTCAGATAAGTACTATTTGAACCATGCTAATGCAATTCTATTAATGCCAATAAAGTTTTCTAGTCTATTCAAGATAATGTTTGTGGGCAATACCGGGGGGGGGGGGGGTCTTTGGTCTTGGGTGACTGGATGGGGGGCTTATGATATTAGACTTCGTAGCCTATAATAAAAGATAATGAATTTCAAACCTTAACAAAACACATTTTTATTCAAAGATCAACCGTCTGTCATTACTCTTTAGTCTGGAACAAGAAACAGCAACATTAAAATCATGAACTCAAATGTCATTGTAAAAAAAAAAACAACAAAAAAAAAAAAAACAATGACTGTTGTAACAGTGCGTAAATCAGACCTTTCTGTAACACTTAACATTAATAAGCTTAAACGAAAATAACGAAATAATTGTGTAGCGGAGTATTTTTTGTAAACAGTGCCGCGAACTGTCAATCACTCCTGTACGCGTGCATCACTGTCCTCCTTGCAGCTGAAGCAACTTGCGCTCTCTTCATCAAGCTTTAAAACAAAAAGGGGACAAAAATACCATATTGTCTTTGTGCATAGGCTATAGATTAATTAGATAAATTAATTTCTAAATTTGTGCCTAGCCGCCTACGGTATTTTTTTAGAATTTAGAAAAAAGATGCTGCAGCCAATGAGCAGCCAGCGGGGGCTGGCTGCAGGACGACTCAACCTCCGCGGACAGTTTTTAATATTTATCAGACAATAAATACTCAGTATTTTGCTTTATTATAATTTTCGGGACAATTAGGGCCAGATTCGGGAGTCGGGACAACAGTTTAGATCTCGGGGCTGTCCCAAATTTTTCGGGACGTCTGGTCACCCTACATGAAAGAGCTGCATTACTTCATTAGCTTGAGTCTGACCTGCAGTTAATAGCATATAGACTTGGTGAGGCGTCAGTCAGTGAGTTTCACACACTTTCTCCGGCCACGTTGAGTTGTTGACACTTAACAGTGGGGAAAGCGACACATGCGCTATTCTCTTGTATAATTTGAGGGTGAATGGATAATTGGGTAATGTACTTTCTGCTCTCGGTGGGATGAATTAGGAAGCTTGCATTAAATCGGCAGTGCAGGTAAAAGATTAAATCCTCTATTAAAACAGATGTCCAAATGAGTGTACAAAAGCACGTTCTGGGCGAACGGAGAGGTGATGGTACGCTCAAGAGCTATATTTGGAAGTGGCGGTACTGAGTACCGGCCCACTTAAAGCACTGGGGGGGGGGGGGTATAATTGTGAGGATACTACCTTTTCTAGTATTTTTGACAGAAAAGGAAGATTCCAGATTGGTCTGTAATTTCCTAGTTCTTTGGGTGTAGTTTTTTTTTTTTAATATGAGAGGCTTAGCCAGTTTGAAGGTTTTGGGGACAGTTACAAATTAATAATAGTCAGAAGAGAATCTATGACTTTTGGAAGCACCTCTTTCAGAAGCATAGATGGATTAGGGTCTAACATACATGCTGTTGGTTTAGATAATTATTAAGTTTAAACAATTCTTCCTGTCCTAAGAATGAGTGGAACTGTTCCTCAGGGGGTCTGTAGTGCACTGTATGATGCAATACTGTAGCTGATGGCTGCATGGTTACATTTTTATCTCTTAATAGTATTGATCTTGGAAGTAAATTAGTTCATAAAGTCATTAAAATGTTTTGTTCCTTTAGCCACTGTATTGAATAAATAAATACCTTGTGTTATGTTTGTTTTCTTCTAAAAGAAAAGAGAATTAGTCAGATCAAGCAGTTTTTAATGCTATTCTGTAGAATAGGGTACTTTCCCACCAAGCAATACGAAATACCTCTAGTTTTGTTTTCCTCCAGCTGTGCTCCATTTTCCAGGCTGCTCTCTTTAGGGTGTGAGTGTGTTCATTATACCACAGTGTCAGACTGTTTTCCTTAATCGTCCTTAAGCATAAAGCAACAACCATATCTAAAATGCAAGATCCAAGAGTCCATAGTTTCTGTTACACCATGAAGTTGTTCTGAGTTTTGGATTTGCTAAGAAATTTAGATAAATCTTGTAATTACTTACAAAGCAGTTTTTTGTGGTTTTTGAGTCTGCGGCTAACGGTTTACAACCTTCGGCCAATAATGTCTAAAGAAATTTTTTTTCCGCTGTAGCGCCCCCATTGGCCGATTGTTCTCCCCAAAATGAGCTCTACGATCTGTCTAAATTTCAGCTCTCTAGGCCTTATGGTTTGGGCAATATCAACGCATCACACACGAACCGATTTGTCTCCTGAGCATTCCCAGGTAAGACGGGAAATCTCGCAAAATCCCTCGAGATCAAACGTGACTTCAGAGTAAACAATCATGGCGGACGAAGAGGATGCAGTGGCCATAGTTTGTGCTTTGTTTTTAACGGAAGAAAAACATAAGAAAAACAAGAAAAGGCGATGGTCAAAGAGGTGGAGACAACGCGAGCATGGACTATACTTGCTACATCATGATATGGAAGAAAGTTGTTGTTTTATCTCATAGAAATGTTGTTACGTACTACACAGATTAATAACCGTTGAAATAAACGTTCATATATTCGTTTCCATGTACTCTGGTGGACTGCAGTTGTGGATATAGTTATGCCCATCGACTTTATTTGTATTTGTTATATTTGTTATATTATATACGCCGGCTGTTTTGATTTTGTTTCCCGGTACTTCCTCACCGCCTCGTCACCTCACTGTCCGTTTGGCTAAACACCACAGTCCACAGGCTCCGTGATTGTTTGTCCTCGGGGGACACCACACACGAGAAGAAATCGGGCCAAATAAATCCAACATGTTGGATATCCCCGATTTGAGATCGGAGCGGTCCCGACGTTCTTCCGAGCAGAGGAGAGCAATCTTAAAACACCACACATGGCAGGAATATTTGATCAGATTATTTTACGATAATCGGAGCATCCTAAGATTGTCGGAAGGGGTGAATCGGGGCTAAAATCGGCCTAATTATCCTGCCGTGTGAACCAGCCTTAAGTGGTTTTGATTTTCAGCTAAAACCCTTGTAATAGTTTGCAAAAGTAACTTTTTTAAAATTATCTTGAATATTTAATTAACAGCTTTATTAACAACATTGGTCCTAGAGGCAAAGTTGTTCAGAATGAGATCTATCATATGATATGAAGATCTAGTGTTTGCGTGAATATATGAGCATTTTCAAACAATTTGAGGCCATTTACCATATAAATTGTGTTTTTGAGACCTTTTCTGCTGTTATAGTGCTATCTATGGTCCGATGTCCATGAAACTTTGCGTCCTTGTTCAGAGTAACCTGTCACATGTTTTCACTAAGTTTTGTAAAGTTTCCAGTTTTCGTCTAGGTTTTATAGGCTTTTGGGTATTTTGGCCACACCCCTTTTCTAAATTACCCGGTCAAAGGTAAATGAAAGACAAATTTACATTTTTTACATTGATCTAGAGAGTCCACTGAATATTACTGCAGTGGTTTGGTTCCGATCGGGCAAAAAACCTAGGACTAGGTTGCAAAAGTAGCTTTTTAACATATTTGTGAATAACAATTGAACTTGATTGACAGCAATGGTTCTTGAGGCAAAGTTGTGCATTATGAGATCTGTCAAATGATATGCATATAGTGTTGATATGTGAAACACCACGTGATAAAACTCGTTAGCACCAACTAGTGGCCGATTTCTTTCAAAATTCTTATAGACTTTAAGGTTCATGAGTCGAACGTACCCAGCGAGTTTCATTCCGATCAACTTCAATTAAATAGGTGCTTAAAATTGTTTGGCCAATGGCGGCCATGTTTTTTTAGATATGCAAATGTCCTCATAGATATTTGTGCCCCTTCAGACAAAGACACTGCATACCAATTGTCAAGTCGATCGAGCCAACGGTTGCCTAGTTATAGCCATTTATATGTTTTTTCTATCTTATAGCGCCCCCAAGTGCCAGAGGTGCGCAATTTTTTTTAATTTGACCAAAGATTAAGCTCATACATATGTGTACCAAGTTTGGTGAAGATATCTCATTCCATTCAAGAGTTATAGTTAAAATAACATTTGGCTAACATTAGCATAGATGCTGTTTGGTGTACTGTTTCACGTAATCGAAATTTTAACTTTTTTTTGATAATTATTGATATTGAGTGTCCAGGGAATATTTCTGCAGTGGTTTGGTTCCGATTGGTTGAAAATCCTAGGACTAGTTCGCAAAAGTAGGTTTGAGAGTTAGGCCAATTTTACAGAAAAACGGTGCGTCGTAGAGTAAAAAAAAGTCGCAGAGCAATTTTGTTCGTACTAACCCAAGGACAACAACGATGCATAGTTTTTGAGTCTACATCCAGCGGTTTACGATCTATGGCCAAAAATGTCTGAAAATTGTTTCTTGCGCTGTAGCGCCCCCGTTTGGCCGATTGGGCTGAGACTTTGTCAGAATGTCCCCTCGGGGAGCTCTACCTTCCGGCCAAGTTTCAGCTCTCTAGGCCTTACGGTTTGGTCTGCACGATCAGTTTTAGCAGAGAAAAATAATAATAATTTAAAAAATCCTTACAATTACAATAGGTTTTCAGCACTGTGTGCTTGAACCCCTAGTTAATCTTACTGTACAAAAAGCTTTGACTGCTACTGTAGGCTGATGATTCTTATAGATTGAAACAAATGTGCTTTAGCCAGTATAAAGAGTATGAAAAGTTGCTGCAGAAAAAAATAACAATATTCCTAAATGCTTCTTTATCAGATAAAATGAAAATGCTATCAAAACTTTTTCTGAAGACAGTCTAATCCCTTCAGAGATACATTCATAAAAAACAAACGTGCCGTTATGATTTTGAAGTGTGCAGTGATCATGTTTATTCAACAAAAGTCAAACGTCACAAATAAATCAATGAATGGGATCAAATCAATACACTGGTAATGTATCGAAATATCGGAAATGTTTTTAAGTCATATCACTGTTATTGAAAAAAAAATAGGCTGCTGACTAATTATTTGTTTTCATCCACAGGGTCGACATGTCAAAACAGGACAGCTGGCAGCAATCAAAGTCATGGATGTCACAGAGGTAAAAAAGCACACTATATTTATTAAAATTTCATTATATTGCCCTATGTTACTGATTTTTGCAACTCTGAAAGTGGTTGGTATCAAAGTCTGGGTGTAGGAAACTGGGTCTAGATTAACACAAAGACAGGCTCTACTGATCTGAAAGATACAGGAATAGATCCACTGGGAACCATGCAGTTTGTAGCCAAAATTATATACCTCTTCCCAAGCCAATATAACCTCCATCTAATCTTGGTCCTGGCACTCCTACTATCCATATGTCATATGTCTCTCTGTAACACAACTGTTTCAAATTATCATGGAGAGATCCATATACTGATATCATGGAGAGATCCATGAACTGAGCTGCATTTCAATTGCCAGGGTCCATGTTCAGTGTTCAATTTTCCCTAAGCATATTTTACTTCACTTGAAAAAATTCATTCATTTGGTACACCCAGCAATAGGGCTGCACAATTAATCACATTTATTTTCGCAAATACAATTTTGGATGCCACAATTACGCAATTGTTCAAAGTGGCAATTAATCGTTCAAATAGGGCTGGGACAACGCGTCGAGGTCATCGATGACATCGACGCAAAAAATACATTGACACAAAATATGCGCTTCGATTCGTCTACCTGTTTTTATTTCTCTAAAAAACGTTTGCAAAACGTTTACCTCATGTGCGCTGAATATACGCGATGGCCGGATCAACGTTATATAACCAATCCAGGGGTTTTTCTACATTGATCTTTTTTTTATTTTGGCGGCTGTCAAAGCCTTATTTGATCGGTGAGTGATGTAGAATAGAATGACTGCTGCGCCTGACAACGTGTGAACGAGAGAGAGCCCCGGCTGCACGCGCAGTCACAGTTTTCAAACAACACGAGCGCTTCTTGCTCTCTCTCCCTTGTGCATATTAATCAAAATCATTAAACACGATAGAAAAAGGGCGAAACACCAAAGTTTCACGCGCGCTCGCGCACTCACAGTCTTCAAACTACACGAGCGCTGTCTTGCGCTCTCTCTCTCTCTCTCTCTCTCTTCCTCGTGCATATTAACCAACATCATTAGACACGATAGAAAAAGGGCGGAACGCCAAAGTTTCACGTGGAGCATTCAGAGATTTTTTTTTTCTCCATGATAGGCTGCTGGCTCCCACTGTTAATTTTTATTTATTTCTTTTTTTGGAAAAGCACTCTCTGTATTAGCTTAAAGCCCTCAAGTTTACATTGCTTACTGTATTCTTTCAATTGCTCTAAACAAGTATTTTGGGTGACCTTTTTTTATTGAATGCTAGACATCAAGTTGTTGTTATTTTCATCTGAAAGAAGAACTTTTTTTCAGTAAGCTAGGCCCTATGTGTTCAGTAAGCTTGGGTGAATGAACAGCACTCTCTTCCACCCTTAATACCAGAGGTGTCATGTAACAAAGTACAAATACTTTGTTACCTTACTTAAGTAGAAATTTTGGGTATCTATTAGATATTTGTGATTTTTTTTTTTTTTTATATATCAGCATCGGCTGATATCCGTGTTTAGGAGCGGCAATTTAAAGTCAGGCACGTCGGCGGGTAGCCCCGTGTTATTGGTGCGGTGGAAAGTGCTGCTACTGCCTCTGCATGTGAAGCACCACAAACCAAAATTTTTGGAAGATTCAACAACAGTCCTGGGAGATAAAGGTAGTCAGAGAATTTCACTCTAAATGGGGTGGAGAAGTTGGCAGCTCTAACAAACACTGCAGCGTGACGTTACCAAAGTAAACTGTCTCTGACGTTACTCTGACCCACTCACAGACAGCACCGTGCTCGGAGAGACAGCTGTCCTGGAGCTGCCCAGAACGGTGAATGACATTTGTTCGGAAGTATGGTTTGATGCAGACAATGACCAGTTTTCCATCCAACTCATTTGTATTTAGGGATGTCAATATTCGATAATTTCCATGATCGATCGTCGTTTAAATTAATGTTCATTTAATTACCTTAATGCTGCAAAATGCATCAATCTGCAGCGGTATTATTATTATGTGCAAAAGCCACTTGGAAAAAAAGCTTTCTCACCCGAATTAAAGGGTTTAAGTCTTAATAAAATGCTAGTAGCAGGACTGTAAAATGAATAGATGTGATTATGATCATTTGATAAAATGAAGAGAGCACGCCATACGTTGGAGATCATGTTACTTTGTTGAATGTTTCCCGTCAAGGATACCGCTGAATGTGTCTCTTTAAATGGTTTCATGGTGCTCGTTGTTTTATTTTAAAACGCAACTGCAATGTTTTCAAATGATACTATAGTAGTGGTGCAACGAATCATAGTTGTGCTGTGTTCTTTGTCATATCATGCATAAAAAATTGCAGCAAGCATAGCAGAAGTGAGTCTTCGGTACCCCTGAATTGTACATGAATCAAAAAAAGTGTTTGCCTCCTTTGACTGCATGTCTGAAAAGAATTAGCAGCAACTCTCTTTGATGTTTTATGGTTCATCAAATTTGTATGTGTCTTTCTGTTGATGTGTTTGGTTTAGGACGAGGAAGAGGAGATTAAACTTGAGATTAACATGCTGAAGAAATACTCCCACCACAGAAACATTGCCACATACTATGGTGCTTTTATCAATAAGAGTCCTCCTGGACATGATGACCAGCTATGGGTGGGTATCTAAACATTGATCATGTTTTTCACTGCCTCATGGTCTAAATAAAGTGCTTTTCCTTGATGTACTGTAGCACTGAAAAAGCAACTAGATAAAAAAAAAAAAGTTTGTCAGGAGTCAGGACAGAAAAGCCTGACCAGAAAGTTGAAGCAGTTTTAAAAGCTTGAAGATTGAAGGGTTTAAGGCCATGCATTCTTTCAGACAGATAGCTGTGTGGTTTGCTAGGAGTTTGCTGCAGTTTATAGGATGATATTGAAATACTATTAGCCAATCTGGATAAAAAGAGCCAACACCCATGATTCACCAATGTTTTTATGCTGGGAGATGGCAGGCTCATTTTCCTATAAGGATGCTTAAATTTGTATAGAAGCATCAGCATGTGAGATGATAATAATAATAATATGTTTAAATGCAACATAAGCATTATAACGTTTTGAGAGTTGTTTTGCCCCCTTTGATTTTTCTGTATGTTTCTTTGTCTATGCAGTTGGTCATGGAGTTTTGTGGTGCTGGCTCTATAACAGACCTTGTTAAGAACACCAAAGGCAACAGTTTGAAAGAAGACTGGATTGCATACATCTCCAGAGAGATTCTGAGAGTGAGTGACTGCAAAAGCTCTCCATTTACACTCTTTCTCAGGACTTTTATTTTTATAGAAATATCTCCAGTCTCTTGAATTTATTTCATATTTATGTTGACTGAATTCTCTTATTCAAAGTTTGTCCTCAAGGGTGTAAATCTGAGTGATTTCCATAACTTTTACATTTCAGGTTTAATGTAGGGTTATTTTTTCTTTTCAGGGTCTGGCCCATTTGCATGTCCACCATGTCATCCATCGTGACATCAAGGGTCAGAATGTGCTGTTAACAGAGAATGCAGAGGTGAAACTGGGTGAGTCACATTGTCTTTTATTTTCCTAAAATAAATGAAATACTTTTTACTTGCATTACATTTACTTTACATGGTATAACTGGTATAATTGTAGAAATTGTATATAAAAAAAAAAAAAAAAATCAGTAAATTAGAGTTCTCAATTAATCCCCTTTCACACTGCACGTTGGACCCGGAAAATTGCCGGAACATTTCTGGGTTGCCTTCTGTGTGAAAGCAAACATGTCCCGGGATTAATTCCGGCATCGAACCCGGGTTGGGGACCTAGTAACATTGCTGGGTTCAATCCCGGGATGAGCCATGTGTGAACAAAAGGCAGATCTAATGCCGTGTCATAGTGATGATGCACGTTATCGCGCAACTCTTTTACCGGCTGTTATGAAGGAAGATCAACGTTCGCAAAAAAAAAAAATAAAATGTGCAAACTGTAATGATCAGTTAGTTCCTCACTTTCCGCACTGACACAGAGATCGTTCGCTTGCTTCAGTGAAAGTATAACGTGCCTAACGTTTTCAACTCGTACATTACACATCACGCCCTGAAGTCACGTGTCATTACGGGACCTTTACAGGTTGTGTGTGAAAGCACGCACATATCCTGGGTAATCATTGGCAGTGTGAAAGTGCAAAATCTAGTAACCTGGGAACAATTGCCGGAACACTTTACCTGTGTATTTGCCGGAATTGCAGTGTGAAAGGGGCTTTAAAGGGGGGGTGAAATGCTATTTCATGCATACTGAGTTTTTTACACTGTTAAAGAGTTGGATTCCCATGCTAAACGTGGACAAAGTTTCAAAAATTAAGTTGTACGTTTGAAGGAGTATTTCTGTTCCAAAAATACTACTTCCGGTTTGTCACAAGTTTCGGAAAGTTTTTTTTCGAGTATGGCTCTGTGTGACGTTAGATGGAGCAGAATTTCCTTATATGGGTCCTAAGGGCACTTCTGCCGGAAGAGCGCACGCACCAGTATAGCAGAGCACTGAGAGCACCACAGACATTCACTGATCAGAACGAGAGCGTCGCGAAATGTCACAAAAGAAGTGTATTTTTGGTTGCCAGGGCAAGACAACCCTGCACAGATTACCAAAAAAAAAAACAGCATTAAGGGACCAGTGGATGGAGTTTATTTTTACAGAGCATCAACGGAGATGTGCAAGTGTTTGTGTTTGTTCCCTGCATTTCGATAGATGCTTGTTTTACAGACAAGGCCCAGTTTGACGGCGAATTTGCGTATCGTTTATTTCTTAAGGATGATGCAATCCCAACGAAAAAGGGTCACGATCGTGTGTTGGAACCGCAGGCGGTGAATAAAACTGCTTAAAATATCTCTGCCTCCTTGTTAGTGCGTCCGCCTCTCATGCCGGAGACCCGGGTTCGAGCCCCGCTCGGAGCGAGTCGTTGCTGCTGCTGCTCTCGTTCAGTTTCAGCCTCGGGATCTGATTCTGGATCATAAATAAATGGCTGAATCTGACTGTTAGTCATGGTTTGTTTTGGATGTTTTTTTCCTCACGGTAATGTCACAGCTTCCAAACGCACTCAACGCAAAAGCTACTGGTGCTCGTGATTCTTTAGCTCCGCCCACACGTCACGCCTCCAGCCGGTTGTGTTTTTTCCGGGAAAAATCGGTACAGACTATCTTTCTCTTATGAATATAATAAAACTAAAGACTTTTTGGAGTTATGAAGGATGCAATACTACTCTATAGGTACTCAAGATTAACAGGATATTGAGTGAAAACGAGCATTTCACCCCCCCCTTAAAGGCAATTTACCTAATGGCTGTTGATGACTATTTGAATTGAATTCTGCCAAAGTGCGCGCTTGTATGTGTTCGTTAAATGCTTATGTCAGTGCTCATGTCTGAAAATAATATATGAAGAAGAAAAAAATCACATAAAAACATTAGGATATAGGAATATATATCATTAGTAGCATATTTTTTTTTTAAATTGATGTAAACAATAAAATTTTACAAACTGATAGTTTTTTTTTTTTTTTTTTTTTTTTTTTTTAGCATGTGGTGCGGGCCGCATTTGAATTTGTGACGGGCGGCGGGTTGAGAACCACTGCTTTATATCAAATATGTTTAAATCGTCCACAGCTGAGCTTTGCGGGAGGTCATTTTCAGGTGCAATGAAAAAAAAAAAAAAAAACATGGATAACCTAGATTAGCCCCAGGCTGTTTTCTGAAGTAAAATTATTATAATTACTGTTAACCAACAGTAACACATTTTAACGGATTAATCACCTATTTTCATTTGCTGAATGTTTTCTTTATTTTTTATTTTTTAAACACGCAAAAAAATTAATTACGTTTGTCAGAGGAAAAAAATATATGAGTCGTGTATAAGTTTCATTTTAACGGATCAATCACTTATTTTCGTTTGCTGCATGTTTTTTTTTTTTTTTAAACACGCTAAAAAATAAATCAAAGTTTGTGAGAGGAAATAAATAGGCTATTAGAAAATATTTTACAACAAATCCTTTAAGGGGGGGGGGGTGAAATGCTCGTTTTCACTCAATATCCTGTTAATCTTGAGTACCTATAGAGTAGTACTGCATCCTTCATAACTCCAAAAAGTCTTTATTTTTATTATATTTATAAGAGAAAGATAGTCTGTACCGATTTTTCCTGGAAAAACACGAGAGCCTAGAGGTGTGACGTGTGGGTGGAGCTAAAGAATCACAGGCGCCAGTAGGATTTTGCGTTGAGAGCGTTTGGAAGCTGTGACACAGATCCAGAGGCTGAAATTTAACAAGAGCAGCATCAGCAAAGGCGTCTCTATGTGGTATGTACTGAAACTCTATATATTTGCTTAGCGGTTTTGGAAAATGACTAAGTTCCACTTGATGAAAAAAAAAATCATAATTAACAATATGTCAAAGTGCTCACGGCGAATTTCTGGTGAACGACTGCTGTTTCCAGTGAATATGTGCGCGAGGCACCAGCGATCAAACAGCTGAAACAAATAATACTTAATTTTTGTTCAAACATAAGGCATAATTCAAAAATGCTGGTAGTTTGAAAAATCAAGAATAATAAGAGTTAATACTAATTATTGCTAAATGCTGGACCGTTCCCATTTCACTCTGCATATGGAACCTGAAGATTTTTTTAAACCAAGAATGAATCGAAATGAAAATAAAATGAAAACACTTAGCTTATATATATATATATATATATATATATATATATATATATATATATATATATATATAGAGAGAGAGAGAGAGAGAGAGAGAGAGAGAGAGAGAGAGAGAGAGAGAGAGTTGAGAAAGAAATCGGATGTGTATCATTATAATAGATGCATTGTCTCTTAAAGTGACTGCGCCTCATTTTCTAGCTCTGCTGTCAGTGTCTTTAATGTATCAAAATGGAAGTAAATCACTCACTGCTCTTGACTGAATTACTTTGTAGTTTTAACAAGAATTTATCCAAGTCAATCCAAAAAACAGATAGAATTGTTTTACTAGTGGGTGCAGGCCACTAGTTCATTTATGTAAGTATGGCAAAATAGTGATCTGTGAAATATTATACCCAAAAGTTCTTCATACTGTAGGTTACCAGTGAAATTGATTTAAAAAATAATAATAATTAGGAACCTGACCATGTTTTGCTCAAGTGTTTCTTTCTTTAATTGCTAATGCAACCGTTTCACACCACAGACTGAACCAAATTAAGCATTGCTTGCTTGGTAACTGTTCAACAAAGTATTGATAGTTGTGTAAATATTGTCATACTGACAGTTGTCTGAAGTTCTTGTCATATTTTATTACCAATTTCTAAACTACAGCAAATAAACTGTGATAATGTGAGAAATGTTGAAAGTGTCTGAATACATTTTGGTTTGACTATGTATTTTATTTTACATTGAATACAGTGCTATTTTAAATTAACAAAAACAAACTTAAAAAAAGTAAACATTGTATAAATGGCACAAATAAATAGATTGAACATACAGTACAAATTACACAATTTCAAACAATGCACTGTGTGTACTGTAAGAAATAGAACAAGAAGCCATGTGGTTTAAAAGTTGGCAAGTAAAATAAAAAGCACATCTGTATGCAATACAGTTTCATTATTGTTCATTATTATCCATAATAGTTTACTATAAATAATTTGTGCGACCAAATCATGTTTTGCGCCAGTAACTGAAAAAGTTAGTAGCGCAAGTGCCACCAGTGGAAAAAGTTAGTGTAGTTCCCTGACTTCCTCCAAATACCGCTCCTACCGGCACTGAGACTCGAACCTACAACCTTCGGTTTAAAAGTCCAATTCTCATTGGCCCCATCGGATAAGGATGGACAACTAACAGCCAACCTTAAAGCCGGCATCATCTTTATTTTAGACATGAAATATGAAGCTCTGCCAGAAGCAAGCCGTCAGCTTATGCAACATTCATGGATCCGCACTACCGGGATGACTACGACCCGAATGTTGAAGAAACCGAAGATGACCGAGAAAGAAACGGTCAGCCTCGGTAGGAAAGCGCAGTCAATGCACCCCGTGAGAGAAGAGGGAGAACAAAATGAGCGGGAAGCCGACGTCGAGCCGCAGCCCGAAAGAAAAAAAAAAAACCCTCTGCAAGCACTGTTAATAAATGGCAAATTAAAGTGTTTATTTATTTAATTATTTATTTGTTTTATATATATATATACATTTCATTTTTTTCAGCCTATGCATGGTGGTATTTTTAACGTTATGTTATTAAAATCTGTGTTTAATATCAGTAAGGTGTTTTTTTTTTTCATTCATGCAATTAATGCGGAATTACCAATTGCTGCTAATTCAAAAGTGAAAGTATAATGCGCATGTTTTTTAAAAGCTATTCTAAAGAAAGGAAGCAAGGAAAAGATGATACCCCCCCTCCCCCACGATGATACCGGTATTACTGGTATTGTCACACGTTGATTAACCAGTAGGAAATTTTCCCCACCGCCATGTAATGATTACATGCTTTCAAGATTGGAAGTTTAACAAAGCAGTCAATATACTACTGTGTTTGTAGTTTAATAAAAATGTTGTTCATATCAATTCATGCATCACCTAATTCCATCGTAACATAGGCCTGGCCTAATAGAAAATAACATGTCTGTTTAATCTATCTAATATTGTGTTGGTCACACTATTTTTAGCATGTCTTTGTTGAATAATACACAACATAAAGAGCTTAAAAAATTATTGCACATTAAATTGCAATTGCAATATTGGAAAATCAAATTACAATTAGATTATTTTCCAAAATTAGTCAGCCCTATTGTTGTCATGGTTATTAAATGCATGGTTATTAAATGCTGACAATATGTACCTTTACAATATAAGATACGTCTGTTCTAAAATATATTTTTTAAATAATGAATGCTTGGGACGTGGTCAGATTTTCCTTCTTTTTTGTCTCCTGATTTTGATACCTGATCACAAGCCTGTTGTATGTAATCGAAAAATTGTTAAAAGCTATAATATTACTTGCCATTTAATTTCTGCTTTAATCACATAATTGAATCCTATTTTACAGTTGACTTTGGTGTGAGCGCTCAGTTGGACAGGACAGTTGGCAGGAGAAACACTTTCATTGGCACTCCTTATTGGATGGCACCAGAGGTCATTGCCTGTGATGAGAACCCAGAAGCGACATATGACTATAGAGTAAGAGCCTGTTTTTTTTTTGTTTTTTTTTTACAAACATCTTTAAATTTTGTGTATGTATATTTAACATGCATTTAATTTTCTAATCACTGTTTTATCTGTATTGCATTTATATGAACTTTTAATGGTCTAGGAACAGTATAAACATGACCACAACAAAATAGAGGTAGGTCGAGAATAATAGGCTTTCTTACAATCAGCCCCATAAAATGTAACACTATCCTCAAATAATGATCTGCAATCGTAGATTTGTTTAAAGGGATAGTTCACTTTTTAAAATTTAATTTTGGTATGTTTTAGCTTACCTCAAGGGCATCCAAGATGTAGGTGTCTTTCCGCAGTAGTTTCAATTTTGATATTTTTAGGTCAAACCGTTCTTTGTCTGTCAGTCATATAATGCAGGTCTATGGTCACAACCTCAAAGAGCATGCACAGAGAAGTCCAAATTAAACAATTCCCCATCGGAAGTACACATTGATGGCCTTAGACACGAAACGAGCGGTTTGTTTGAGAAAACGAACAGTATTTATTAGGGCCGGGACTCGATTAAAAATTAATCTAATTAATTAGAGGCTTTGTAATTAATTAATCGAAATTAATCGCATTTTAATCGCATATAAATATTTGATCTGAGAAAAGTGAGAAGTAATTTTTTTTCACATGGATTTATAGTATACCATTGAATAATGACTGAATACATAAGCTTAAGCAACAAAATATTGTTTATTTTTGTTCAACCAAGTCTAGCAGACCAGTGCAATTTTTGCCATGAAGTGTAGCAATAGCATATTTAGAAACAATTTAGAAATAGTACATTTCAGAAATTCAGGAAGCTTATAGGTGCTGGAACCTTCTGTAAAGTGCTTTTTAAGTAAAACACAATACTGTCAATTACATTCAGAACTTTGGAAACACTGACTATTAGAAAACATCTCTCTGTTGCTTCAGAGGCCACAACATACTAAGTCCAACTCTCAATAACCTTGGCCAAAACAATAAAGAGTTCAACATAAGCTGTTGCACCAACAAAATAATACATAGTTCAACATAAAGTGTAAAGTCCACGCTAGCTGCTATATGTTTTGCATTGAGGTGATACTTGAGGCTCGATGTGCTGCGTGATATGCGAACGCTAGTTGGTGCTCCAGTATAATCGGTCCGCCGACACTCATGCAGTGAGAAATGTTCCGCGGTGCAAAAATCCGTTATTAAAAATGCGGGAATTTTTTTTCTGTAATTAATCTTAGTTAACGCATTATTTTTTGTGTAATTAATTAATCTCAATTAACGCGTTAAAGTCCCGACCCTAGTATTTATATCATTTTTACCTCTTGTACATAACCACGTCCAAGTGATCTGAGGGCGCGCGCTTCCTGGTGTATGACGTGTGCGCGCGTTCTGGCTTAGTCTGCAGAAGTGCCGGAAAGCACCGGAAGTGATCTCTCACACATGTACATCACTCATTGTGTACACAGAGATTTTGGAAGTGTTACCTTTCACTGTGAAGATCTAAACATATTAAGAAGTACAAGAAATCGCAGTGGAAGACGATTTCGATATATCAACAGACAACAGTGAATTTTTTTCACAACCATATTTATTTGAACTAGGCACGTTTTATTTTCACTGAAGCTGGCGAACGATCTCGGCATCAGCGCAGAAAGTGAGTAACTTACTGATCTCTGCTTCATTATAGTATGCACATTTTTTTGTCATGAACGTTGATCTTTCTTCAAAATAAAAGAGTTGCGCGATAATGTGTGCATCACTACGACACTGCATTAGATCTGGCTTTTGTTCACACAGCGCTCATTCTGGGACTGAACCCGGCAATGTTACTAGGTCCCCGACCTGGGTTCAATGCTGGAATCAATCCCGGGACATGTTTGCTTTCACACGGAAGGTGACCCGGCAATGTTCTGGCAATTTGCTGGGTCCGACGTGCAGTGTGAAAGGGGCTTGACAGTATCCCATCACTCACCTGCCTGACTGAAGATCCTGAGTTTTCTGTGATGTTGAGTCGCAGTGTTTTGCACTTTGTGTTTAGTTTGCCACATATAAACTAAACAGGCGCCGTCCAAGGCGAGAGGGAAGTTCGCCCCCCCCCCTGAAATTCGATTGGCCACCCCAGGTGCCCCCCCTATAATATGTCTTGTTATTGGTTCATTTTATGGTCAATCAGTCTATTGAGAGTGAGGAGTTGTTGTCATAGCACAGAGCCCCTCCCCTCGATATCACAGTCTCTGCCATGTTGGCTGGACACCAGCAGCTAGGGCTGGGCGATAAATCGATTTGATCGATTAACCTGAATTTGACATTAAAGGCGATTTGTTTTTAATGAAAATCGGTTTTCTCTTTAACTTCCACCACCGGCTCTCCCCTTATGGGCCTTACACACATGACGCCCTATGAAACCCATTCATCTCAATGGCTTGTACCGCGCAAGGACGTTTTATTGCTGCGTCGACCAAAGCACAAGCGCAGCGGTGTGCATCATTTGCGTGGCCGTGGTCAAACTTCAAAATAGTTCAACTTTTGCCGCTGCGCTCTGTGACGATTACCAGCGCGACCAATAGAATCGGGGGATCCAAACAAGCACGGAAATCAAAATGGCTGAACGGCTAGTACTGTGTGTGTCAGAATTTCCTGAGCTGTACGATACAAGCTTGAGGTCGTACCCACAGCCTCTTCTTCCTTGCTTCTCTCTTAATTCTCATCAGCAGGACTGATACATGTTTGCAACGGGACAGATACATGTTTGCTGCTGACCGAAAGGAGGAACAACAGACTATGAAAGCTCCCGCTAAAAGTTTTTAAACCCTCTCAAGGCAGGCGTTCCTGATTTGCAACAGTTGAAAACTAACTACCTTATTACTCCAGATACATATTTTATGTATCTGGAGTACTAAAAACTTGTTACTAAAACTTAATTTGAGCCTGAAAGGGTTAAAACTCCGCCTACGCCATAGCGCAGCGCAAATCGCGTTGTATCTGAAGGGCAACGCTGAACCCAGCGGCAAGCGCCGCGCATACTGCGTCCTGTGTGAAAGGCCCATTAGGCTTCCATAGTTCAGAGTGGGCTCGCCCTCCCCCCGCTTTCCTTACAGCCGCACACAGACAACATTACAGTTAACAGTGTTTTGTTTGCACTTTATGAATACCACTGTGACAAGTATGTATTTTTGTAATAGATCTAATTTTGTCATTTTTGTTACATTTATTTAACCAAAAGTGTTTTATCAAAGAGGGACACACAATTTTTTTATTTATTTATATTTTAATTTATTTTGAAGGTGCATTGTGTCACTGTAAGTCACACAAAGGGGAAATTTAGATTAAACTGCTTAAGCGAAAATCAGAACAAAATAAAGAGTACATTTGTTTTGAGCAATTTCGTTGTCTGTTGTAGTTTGTTTTTAAATAGAAAAAAAAATCGATTAAAATCGAAAATCGGGTTTGGTGTGAAAAAATCTGTGATTTTTTTTTAAAGCCATATCGCCCAGCCCTACTGGCAGCAAAACATGGTTGTTTACGTGTGTTGTTAACTCTGTAGTAGAGGAGGTTCTCGCAATTCTGCACTGTTTTACCATGCATGGAAGTTACTGCTGCGTTAAAAACTGCTCCAGTACCTCACACTATACATGTGGAACACATTAGAACATTGGAATAAAGTTTTTTTAGGTTACACCAAGCGCAAAACAGTGGTATTTGGAGAAGCTCTCATGCATCCAAAATATCGACCCATAGGAGCTCCCTGCAGCGGAATGGCACAGAGACCTGGACCATTTACCTCCATGCACATATATGGACATTGAGAATTATCTAGTTTTTGGTGTAAGTTACTACACAATGAAGGTGTTTAAAAGCCACAAGTCTTTGGAGAGTTACGAGGCTTTCTGCTGTGGCTGAGTGCAGGACACTACAAGCCTCCAGGTGGTGAAAACAACATTGTACTGGCTAAAGTAAGTTTATTCACATGCATTTGAGCGTGTTGTAATTACACATTGCATTTAGCAGACACTTACTGACCAAAATGACAAAGTAACTTAAATAACTGCGACTGTTTCGTAAACACTAGATTGTAACTAGATGTTCAATGTACACAAACGTTTCCAACATGTTTTGATGTAGGCTAAAGCTGTGTATGTTTAGTTATAATTTGATTCTAGCCCAATGACACATTGTACCAGGTTTTAGTGTTGGGGGCTGCAAAGTGGACAAACCAGTTATGGGTTAGCTAGGGTAGTTAAATGCATGATTGCAAGATGTAAATGTCCTGGTTAGATTAAAGCCATTAACAGCGTGAATGCAAGGTGACCTACATCGTAAACAAGATAATTCACTATGTGCATGGAGGTAAATGGTCCAGGTCTCTGTGCCGCTGATATTTTGGATGCCTGAGAGCTTCTCCAAATATCACAGTTTTGCGCTTGGTGTGAGCTTGTTCTTGTAAGGTCCCCTTTCTTTCGCCTTATCTTTTTGCATTGCCTTACTTTCTTCCTTTTCGTTCTCGTATTCGTAGATCCGTCTCCGTTTTGCAGACATAATACATGCACAAAAATTAAAGAGCTCTGAAATGTTTAGTCACGCCTCTGTGAAGTTCTGAAGGCATTGCCCCTGGCAACCGATAGGCTGTCCTACCATGATGGCCGACCAGCTCAGACCCCTCCCAAATCAACCCAAATCGGCACGTGACTCCTCACTCTCAATAGACTCTACTGAAGTTCGCGATTCAAAGAAGTGTCACGTCGTCAGAGAAACAACGCTTGTCGCGGACTTGGACTTTTACTTTATCAAGTGTGGGAAGTCGAGACACTAGTGATGGGAAGTTCGGTGATGGTATGATTATACCGACTCGGACTTTTAAGTCGTGTTCAGCAAAATGAACAAATATTTTTTCAGAGTCATTTCGTTCATTTTAGCAAAATGTAATTAAAATGTTACGTGTTACTTCCCCAACACATCTAACGTTAGTACTTACGCAAACATTGATCACACTATAAACAATACAAAACTAAAATGCTAAGTGCTCAGTCTGTGATTAACTCCCCTCACCTCTTGTCTGACAAGTCTTTGGGTTCAAATCATTCCTTAATCACGTGACGGATCCATTTTCTGACATTTCTGTCACTGTGTTTTTGTTACTCTTTCTTCAGGATCTGTGGTGTGTTATTATTTTATAAATAAATAAAAACTTGTTATAAATAAAATATTGATTAATTTCTTTTTGACTGTCTATCAGTAACTAAACACTAGGCTATATAATAATATAATAATCCAAGTATTTATAGCCTAGTTACATTTTTAATCCAATTTTGAGTTTGCTGGTATAATAATTGCTTTTCTTAAGCAGACTTGACAAATTGGTCTAATATATGTATAAGATGCTTGCTAAAAAAGGATATGATAGGTGTTCTGTCATGAACAAACAGCTATGACCAAATTCAGTTATAGTCATAGCGCCACCTGCTGGTAACAGGAAGTGACAAGGTTAACACTATTATGGACTCCTAGGAACTTATTAAAAAACATCAACAAGTGTTAAATAGGCTGGCAACATACTAGATACATACTAAAACATGCTAGCAACACGTGCTGAAGCACACTACTAATGTAGTGAAAAAGGAAGTTGCTGTAACTCAGGCAAGCAATGTCTGATCTTCCCCAAACTTCACACATGTGATAGGTGTTCTTTTCTTAACAAACACCCATGACCAAATTCAGTTATAGTCATAGCGCCACCTGCTGGTAACAGGAAGTGACAGGGTTAACACTGTTATGGACTCCTAGGAACATATTAAAAAGCATCGACAAGTGTTAGATAGGCTGGCAACATACTACATACATACTAATACATGCTAGCAACACTTAGCTAAGTGCTAAAGCACGCTAATAATGTAATGAAAAAGGAAGTTGCTGTAATTCAGGCAAGCAATGTCTGATCTTCCCCAAACTTCACACGTGTGATAGGTGTTCTGTCCTGAACAAACACCCATGACCAAATTCAGTTATAGTGATAGCATCACCTGCTGGTAACAGGAAGTGACAAGGTTAATACTGTCATGAACTCCTAAGAATAAATTAAAAAAGTGTCAAAAAGTGTTAAATGGGCTGGCAACATGCTAGAAGCATAATAAAACATGAACACATCAGCATGCCCGTATTCAGTTATAGTCATAGCGCCACCTGCTGGTAACAGGAAGTGGCATGGTTAACACTGTTAGCTTGCTACGAATGTAGTGAATAAGGAAGCTGCTGTAACTCAGGCTAGCAACGTCCGATCTGCCCCAAACTTCACACGTTTGACAAGGGTCCTGTCCTGAATACATCAACATGCCCAGATTCGGTTATAGTCATAGCGTCGCCTGCTGGCAACAGGAATGACTTATTTCATACTAACTTAAACATGAGATGTCTGATCTGCCTGAAACTTTGCATGTTTGGTAAGAGTCCTGACCTAAAGGCATTTACATAGCGATATTCAGTTATAATCACAATGCCACCTGTTGGCAGCAGGAAATGTGGCAAAAATATTTACTATTTCATAAGCATATGGCCCAATGTTCACGGTTCCTCCTATGGGCACCGGGTGGTGGTGAAACTTTGCACACACCTCCGAACTGGCGAAAATTTACGTCTGATATGGGTTTCACAAGTGGGCGTTGCAAAATTGCTCAACAGCGCCACCTATACACGTTCAGCAGTGTGTGCCTCGAGCTTCGTTATACGTACATGTATGAAAATGGGTACACACATGTAACACACCAATATCTACAAAAAAAGTCTCACAACAGGAAGTCGGTTATTTTTAATTTTCTCTGCAAAATTGGTGTTGTTTTTGCCATTTTCAGGGGTTGTACTTTAACAAACTCCTCTTAGAGATTTATTCAGATCAACACCAAACTTGGTCGGTGTAATCTAAAGGCCTTTGTGATGTTAAATTGCGAAGATACTGAGGTTTCGTTAAAGGGCGTGTCCATGGCGGCCTGACAAATTTCAATGTTTCGCCATGAAAAAGGAAGTTGCTGTAACTCAGACACATAATGTCCAATCTGCCCCAAACTTCACATGTTAGATAAGACTTCCGCCCTTAACAGATCTACATGCCCATATTCAGATATAGTCACAGCGCCACCTGCTGGCAACAGGTGACAAACTACTCCTAGAGATTTTTTGACATTAATATATTTTTTGTGCTCAGTTCAATTCAAGTTTATTTGTATAGCGCTTTTTACAATACGAATCGTTACAAAGCAACTTTACAGAAAATTATGTTTCTACAATATTTAGTAGTAGCTTATGGTGGTGACTGTCAGTTTGTGCACATTTGACAGGATTTTAAGAAAGAATTAATACAAGACGTAGTCAGCTAGACGATGAACATTATTAATATTATTAATTAATATTTGTTATATGATGCAATCACACTTGTAGCAATATTTGTTAGTTCTGTTGTTGATTCAGGGTTAGCATCATCTGAGGTCCTCTGAGGGTCAGCATCATCTCTTCTCAGGTGTTCTGGATCCAGACTGGAGCTTGTGTAAATCCTAGTTACAAAAAAAATTGAAACAAAATAGAGACATCATTTAGCATATTTGCTGATCCAACAAACTAAAATTAGTTTAACCCAAGCTAATGAATAAAAATGCACATTTGATCAGATGCAACTACACTCAGAATTTAAGATACATTATTCGAATGAAAGAGATGTGTTTTTAATCTAGATTTAAACAGAGAGAGTGTGTCTGAAACCCGAACATTATCAGGAAGGCTATTCCAGAGTTTGGGAGCCAATTGTGAGAAAGCTCTACCTCCTTTAGTGGACTTTGCTATCCTAGGAACTACCAAAAGTCCAGCGGTTTGTGACCTTAGGGTGCGTGATGGGTTGTAGCGTGGTAGAAGGCTAGTTAGGTACCCAGGAGCTAAACCATTTAGGGCCTTATAGGTAAGTAATGATAACTTGTAACTGATACAGAACTTAATAGGTAGCCAGTGCAGAGACGGCAAAATTGGGGTAATATGATCATATTTTCTTAACCTGGTAAGGACTCTAGCTGCTGCATTTTGGACTACCTGTAGCTTGTTTATTGACGAAGCAGGACAACCACCTAGAAGTGCATTACAATAGTCCAGTTTAGAGGTCATGAATGCATGAACTAGCTTTTCTGCATCAGAAACAGATAACATGTTTTGTAGCTTGGCAATGTTTCTAAGATGGAAGAATGCAGTTTTTGTAACATTGGAAATATGATTTTCAAAAGACAAATTGCTGTCTAATATGACACCCAGATTTCTGACTGTAGAGGAAGTAACAGTACATCCGCCTAGTTGCAGATTGTAATCTACAAGATTCTGTGTAGTGTTTTTTGGTCCAATAATTAATATCTCTGTCTTATCTGAATTTAATTGGGGAAAATTATTTGTCATCCAATCTTTTACATTTTTAACACACTCTGTTAGCTTAGATAATTGAGAAGTTTCATCTGGTCTCGTTGAGATATATAGCTGAGTATCATCAGCATAACAGTGGAAGCTAATTCCGTATTTTCTAATAATATTACCAAGGGGCAACATGTATTTTGAAAATAGAAGGGGACCTAGGACGGATCCTTGTGGCACTCCATATTTTACTGAGGATAAATGAGATGACACCCCATTTAAGTAAACAAAATGGTAGCGATCGGACAGGTAGGATCTAAACCATCTTAGAGCCTGCCCTTGAATACCTGTATAGTTTTGTAATCTATCTATGAGTATGTCATGATCTATGGTGTCGAACGCAGCACTAAGATCAAGTAAGACCAGAAATGAGATGCAGCCTTGATCTGACGCAAGGAGCAGGTAATTTGTAATTTTAACAAGTGCAGTTTCTGTGCTATGGTGGGCCCTGAAACCTGACTGAAATTCTTCATACAGATTATTTTTATGCAGGATGGTGCTCAATTGAGCAGACACAACTTTTTCTAAAATTTTAGACATAAATGGAAGATTTGAAATAGGCCTATAATTTGCCAGTACACTAGGATCTAGTTTTGGTTTCTTAATAAGAGGCTTGATGACCGCCAGCTTGAATGGTTTTGGGACGTGACCTAAACATAACGACGAGTTAATGATATTGAGAAGCGGTTCTTCGGCTACAGGTAACAACTCTAAGTAATTTAGTGGGTACAGGATATAATAAACATGTTGTTGGTTTAGATGCAGTGATAAGTTTATTTAGCTCTTACTGACCTATGGTTGTAAAGCACTGCAGTTTATCTTTGGGTGTGATGGATGAAACTGAAGTGTTAGATGCTGTAGAATCTACATTCGCTATTGTATTTCTAATGTTATCTATTTTATCAGTGAAGAAATTCATAAAGTCATTATTATTAAACGTTGGTGGAATATTTGAATCAGGTGGCGTCTGGTAATTTGTTAATTTAGCCACTGTGCTAAATAAAAACCTTGGATTGTTTTGGTTATTTTTTATGAGTTTGTGTATATGCTCTGCCCTAGCAGTTTTAAGAGCCTGTCTATAGCTGGTCATACTGTTTTTCCATGCAATTCTAAAAACTTCCAAGTTAGTTTTTCTCCATTTGCGTTCAAGACTATGAGTTTCTTTCTTGAGAGAGTGAGTATTACTGTTATACCATGGCACAGTACGTTTTTCTCTAACCTTTTTTCAATTTGATGGGGGCAACAGTTTCTAATGTATTAGAGAAAATAGTGCCCATGTTGTCAGTCATTTAGTTGAATTCATGTGTATTTTTTTGGGTACAAATAGCAGTTGAGATAGATCAGGCAGGTTATTTGAGAATCTTTCTTTGGTGGCTGTAACAATAGTTCTGCCCAGACGGTAACGCTGAGACATATAGTTAATATCAATTATACGCAGCATGCATGATACAAGGAAATGGTCTGTAATATCATCACTTTGAGATACAATACCTATAGCAGTAAGATAGATTCCATGAGATATAATTAAATCTAGTGTATGATTAAAACGATGAGTGGGCCCGGTGACATTTTGCTTGACTCCGAAAGAGTCCTGGAGATGAGAAAGAGTCCGCCCCGACTCTGCTGGGGTGTAATCCATCAGCGCGATGGATTGTCAGTCTATTCTAAAGGCCTGTGCAATGTTAAGTTGTGGAGATCTTGAGTTTTTGTTAAAAGGCGTGTCCATAACGCCATGACAAAATTTGATGTCTTGACACAGCAAGAGTTGTTGTTGTAACATGAAATGTTAAATCTTCCCCAAACTTCACATGTTCGATAAGAGTCCTGCCCTGAACATATCTGAAGGGCAATATTCCATTATAATGATAGCGCCACCTGCTGGCAACAGGAAGATTGGCACATATATGGAATAAACATTCATATATTCTACTTATATTTATGAGTTTAAATGCATATTTCTCACCGTTCACCTATTTAATAAAGCCACTTGCTGCCGGTGAGCCCGGGTGCGAGGGCCCATTCATCGCTGCTTGCAGCTTTAATTGTGCATGAATCCGATCACAGGGTACTACACTAACTTTTTCCACTGGTGGCACTTGCGCTACTAACTTTTTCAGTTACTTGCGCAAAACATGATTTGGTCACGCAAATTATTTATAGTAACTACTGGATAGTAATGAACAATAATAAAACTGTATTTCATACAGATTTTGCTTTTCGTTTTATTTGCCATCTTTTAAACCACATGCCTTGTTCTATTTCTTACAGTACACACAGTGCATTGCTCCGTCTTGTAGCTGGGGTTAGAGGGGCCCTGGTGCAGGTTGTACAGTGGGCCCTGTTTAAAATTGTTTAATTTGTACTGTATGTTCATTCTATTTATTTATTTGTGCTATTTACATAGTTTACATTTTTTTTTTAAGTTTGTTTTTGTTAATTTAAAATAGCACTGCATAGTCTTCACTGTAAAATAAAATACACAATCAAACCAAAATGTATTCAGACACCTTCAACATTTCTCACATTATCAGTTTATTTGCTGTAGTTTAGAAATTGGTAATAAAATATGACAAGAACTCAGAACCAAAACTTCAGACAACTGTCAGTATGACAATATTTACACAACTATCAATACTTTGTTGAACAGTTACCAAGCAAGCAATGCTTAATTTGGTTCAGTCTGTGGCATTAGCAATTAAAGAAAGAAACACTTAAGCAAAACATGGTCAGGTCCCTAATTATTATTATTTTTTAAATCAATTTCACTGGTAGCCTACAGTATGAAGAATTTTTGGGTATAATATTTCACAGATCACTATTTTGCCATACTCACTTACATAAATGAACTAGTGGCCTGCACCCACTAGTATAACAATTCTATCTGATTTTTGGGTTGACTTTGGATAAATTCTTGTTAAAACTACAAAGTAATTCAATCAAGAGCAGTGAGTGATTTACTTTCATTTTCATACATTAAAGACACTGACAGCAGAGCTAGTAAATTAGGCGCGGTCACCTTAAGAGACAAACGCATCCATTATAATGATACACATCCGATTTTTTTGCAACTCTTTACTTTAACTTAAGACATAACCACATACTCTTTCGAACACACTTTCCAAGACGGGTATTTTGACATATTTGTATGTATTTGTTGTCGGTACAAAACCAAGAAGACTTTGAGACGCGTCTCTGCTTGCTCCCTGAACACCAGAACACCGTGGTGCTGAATTGAGCTCTTTCGCTTTTCGCTCTTTTTTTTTTCTTTCTGTTTATTTAACCTGCGATTTGCATTTGTTTGTTCAGGTGCAGGAGAGCTCGGTTCAGTGTTGCTGTTCGCGAGACACAGCTCTCTCGTGCACAACGAACATAGCGCGCGAGTAACCACATGCTCAGTTCAGCTTTCCCGCATCGCAGGGCTGAAGCCAGCTTGATGTTTTGAATGCTCGGAGCACGCTGTAAAACATATTCTTAAAATACACATTTCTGTTTTAATGAATGCTCATATTAAATCATAGCATAACACATAAGTAGGTACAAAAATAAGCAGTGATACATTTGCGACCCCATAAAAATTTGGGGTATATCATGTATCTGTAATCAAATGAAATGTAACTTCCAAAAAAGTGCTGCACAACAGAGGTTTACTGTTCAGATCAAAACATGGAGGAAAAATATATTGTTTCTTAAAATATGTAATTTAACAATTATCGCTTTGAGAAGTGCATTCTACTGTACACTAGTAGTAATATAGAGTGTGTGTATGTGATATGATGATTTTCTCAAATTAAATGGTGAAATCCTGGTTAAGCAGCTTTGGAGATGATGTTCATGTCCTCATATGGTGAGGCAGCAGACGTGGAAAACACCACGAGTGCCATGTGTGATTCACTATGTGTGTATTAAATAAAACTCATTATTCACTCAGCTCAGACGCACAGACCTTGCAAACTGGATATTTAAATAGCAGTCTTTTGCACTTTAATATTCATAATATTTCTATGTATAAACTCTAGTGGCTGCTGCAATATTTAAATCTTTCTCACTTTCTCTCCCTTTCTCTCTTTCTCCAGAGTGACCTGTGGTCATGTGGTATCACTGCTATAGAAATGGGTGAAGGAGCTCCCCGTAAGTATCAACACGTCTCCTAGTCTTCTCAGTCATTGACTTAATCGTTGAATTCAAGTATAAATTAAAAATTACTCACTAAGGCATCAGTTGACTAATAGCATAAGTAATATTACATATAGTATAATGTTGTAATTTATAGGTCATTTATTTTACACCTTTTTGCAGTTTTTAGGTTTTGATGTCTTTAAGAATGTATATTTATATGTATTTCTTATCTCAGTATATTTTTACAACTCCACTCTCAGGAGCTCTGCTAAGAATGGGTTGATTTTGGCCTGTCTAATTAATATTCATGAGCCTCTCTTCTGAGTGGCCTGTCGTTTTCTGACTTACGCACGGCCAGGCCAACTACAGGTAGCTAGGGTCATGTATGCTGTAGCTTGCTGTGGCTTGGTGATGCTCAAAAGTAAGGTAAATAGAAACACCAGTAATGATGGTCACTGCTAAAGGAAGTGTTGTCCGGCATAACATGTTTGAGCCGAAATCAGACCTCGAATCGACGATGACCGAAGACAACCAACCACCTCCTCAAATGCGCATACAACAGGATGTTCCAGTATGGTAATTCAGAGTTGCTGTTTTTTTTCTCAAACACCGAATGCAGTAAGCTATGTAACTATTGCTTTTCTACTGATACAGTAAGTTGACGTGAGAATGACGTTAGTGTTGCATACATTTACAAACTATCATTTTTAGACCATGCTGGCTCCATAATGTAACATAAAATGTGTGAGAAGTTTATTTACAGCATCAGATCAAGCCTGCCACTTCTACCTCAGAAGTGAGGTACCCCTTCTACTTCTACCCCCTAAGGAGCAGCATCAGCAAGCTCGCCCCGCTGAGACGTCAGAGCCCCCAGCCAAGGATTGTGCTGGACCCGACGCCCTCCAAATCTTCCTGGTCATTGGGGAAGAAAGAGGAAGGGGCAAAGTCCCGCCACGTCCTAGTCCAATTGGACAGCATGACAGTGGTGTCCTACAGAAATCACCAAGGCGGCCTTTCGTCCAGACACCTCTGCATCTGCACCTCTCCTCTTGGAATGGGCATTACCCAGGCTGTGATCCCTCAAGGCAACGCATATACCTGGCAAGACAAATCTGGGAGCAGACATGCTATCTCAAAATAATGTCCCCTAGGATGAGTGGATGCTTCATCCCCAGACGGTTCTCAAAATCTGGGGGATTTTTGTGCTGTTATGCAATGTGCTGGCTCACAACTGGCCCAGCCTCCTTCATTTTGCTTTTCCCCCAATCGCTCTGATCCCTCAGGTCATCAGACAAGTCAGGGAAGACCAGCACAGAGTCCTCCTGGTTGGCCCTCCTCTGGAGGAGCCAAGTTTGGTCCTCGGAGCTATTCAGGCTTTCCACAAAAGCCCCATGGCCGAGGTGGGACCTCCTCTCTCAGGTGAACAGGACAATCTGGCATACACAGCCAGAATTCTGTGCTCTGCAACTATGGTCCCTCGATGGGAACATTTAAGCCTCCACGAGGACATGCTACACACTATTGCTCAGGCGAGAGCCCCGTCTACAAGACGCCTCTATGCCCAGAAATGGTCAGCCTTCACACGGTCTTCTGAGCTCTCAAAGCACCTCCCTTTGAGCTGCTGCGGTCAGGTTGACTTTCGGCCCCTAACGCTTAAAACCGCTCTGCTTCTTGCAGGTCAAGCATGTTGGCGATCTGCAGGCCCTCTCTGTGAGACCTGCATGCCTTGAGTTTGGGCACAATGATTCGAAGGTCATTTTAAAACCCAGGCATGGCTTTTTTCTGCTTTGGTGGCCACACCAAGGAGTCTTCAGTCTCAAAGCAGTGCCTCTCAGTCGTATGACTTTCTCTGGCGATTTGCCTGCTTATATAGCCATTCACCCCGCCCATTTTGGCAAGCTTTGGAGCTCTGCATTGCCACAGGCTCGCGCAGCTATGCAGCACAGTCATTCGTTTAAAAAGGCTTTAAAGATTAAACCAATGGCAGTGCAGTTGCACTATGTTATTGAAAAAAAGGCTTCAGTATCGAGGAAAAAAGGAGCTTTTCTCCATATGCAGTACTCATTCCATATCTCAGGGTACCGAGTTTACATTCGTAACTGAGTACGTTTCCTGACATCCATCAACTGAACAGCTTTTTCTCAACATGTTGTTCTCGTTTCCATGTTGTTGTTGCTCAGCAATGGCATTAACGTGATGTTGTCTGGTGGGACGGTGTTCTCGTTTCTCTTTCCATGTTGTTGTTGCTCAGCAATGGCATGGACGTGATGTTGTCTGGTGGGACGGTGGGAATTGCTCAGGTGGTGACTACAGGCATTGACTGAGTAGATCCGAAGTCTAGGCTTTGGTATCTATTGGGTTTCATCTGATACGGTGCCATTTTCGATACTTTTAAAACGGTACCAGTGCCTAAACGGTGCCTGAACCAATACTTCTATAAAAATAAATAAATAAATGAAAAAAGCCTAAAAAGGATAACATTAAAGAACATTTAAAAAATATTTAAAATAAATCCATAGCATTCACACACTCCTTGGATGCTCTCATTTCCCAAGCTTCCCTTACTCTAAGCCTAATAAATGTATTTCATGATCTGGGTCATTATTTAATACAAAACCATACATAATCTTTCTACTGTATCTCTGTCAATCACTCTGATATTTAATTAAAATGTGTGCTGTCTGTCACTGTCTTTAATCAGTTCTGTGAATGACTGTATGGTCATTCTTCATAAAGTAGCAACAATGTCGTTTGTAAAGTCTTAGGCACATTAGTATTTTCACCCCAAAAAAGGGTTTTAAGCCAGTTATTTATATATTTTACTGTAGTATGTCAGTAGGAAATATCAGTTTACATTTCCAAACATTCATTTTGCCATTAATATTAATAATAATCTAGTGAGATTATTCATTAATCTCAGCTAGATTAATCAGATAGAATTTTTTGAAGCATCGAAAATACATTTTGGTCCAAAAATAGCAAAAACCACGACTTTATTCAGCATTGTCTTCCCTTCCATGTCTGTTGTGAGAGAGTTCAAAACAAAGCAGTTTGTGATATCCATTTCGCGAATGAATCATTCGATGTAACCGGATCTTTTTGAACCAGTTCACCAAATCGAACTGAATCGTTTTAAACTGTTCGCTTCTCCAATACGCATTAACCCACGAATGACTTAAGCTGTTAACTTTTTTTAATGTGGCTGACACTTCCTCTGAGTTAAAACAAACCAATATCCCGTAGTAATTCATTTACTCAAACAGTACACTGACTGAACTGCTGTGAAGAGAGAACTGAAGATGAACATCGAGCCGAGCCAGATAATGACCGAAACATTGACTCGTGGGCAATTTTGATTATTGGGTGAACAAACGCTTTAAGCTTGAAGTTTGTTTGTGTCTTTTTGATTTCGATTTTTTATTTTAATTTTTGATTCTATTTTATTTGTCCTATTGTTTGTAATGTGCTTTGTAGTTCTTATTTTTTTTTAATTAAATAAATATTTAAAATATATTATTGAAAAAAAAAATACTTAACGGTAGACAAACACTCCATAAATCAGTTTTGAAAGTTGCCAAGGAATAGAAGCACCATAAGGGCAGCATGAAAGTATCCCATAGGCCTCCAGTAGTTTAATCTGTTTTCTGAACCTTTTTTGTCATATGCATAAACTATATGGGTTGAGTCTGTTGCAGGTGTGATTATCATCCATCTCTTTATCAGCGATTAATTTTCAGTGAGACTAGCAGAAAAAAATGTAGATCAGCCACAGATACAATTTTGTATGTGAGGATGGCCTATGACCTATCCTGTTTTATTTGTTTTTATTTATATATTTTTTTAAATAAATGGATGTAATCTATGTAGTGATCTTAATTTTACAAAGAAAAATAAAGTATATTGTAACATCTTTATTAAATGTGTCTGTTATAATGACCTTTTTTGTATCCTGAATCCACTGGTTCAAGTTTTTTGTTTCTCCCCAAGTCTGGCTGATGGGCAAATTTTTGTTATCTTTTCCCCTGTCTTTTTCTGCAGCATTGTGTGACATGCATCCAATGCGCGCCCTTTTCCTCATTCCCAGAAATCCTCCTCCACGACTTAAATCAAAGAAGTGGTGAGTCTATGTCCTGAGATTTCCCCTACATATTGGGCTTAAAAAAAAAAAAAAAAAAAATGTATATATATATATATATATATATATATATATATATATATATATATATATATATTTCAGGCTTATTTGAAAATTACATGGTATGTCTGTTGGAGAAGGGTTGGAAAAAAACTATAGGGTTCCAGCCATCCAGGAATTGAGTTTGACACCTTTGTTTTACATAAAGCTGCTGGTCTAAAAATGAAATATCTGGTGAATGGCGCTAAAACAATAATTCTCTATCGAATTTGAAAGTAGTCTACCCCCTATACTATACCTTACCCTTAACCTAGCTGATAGCATTAACAAAAAAAAACTCTAGAAAAGTCATTGAGCTCTTTTATCAAGATTAATGTTTCACAGGAAGTTTATTACGTCAGCCGTATATGTTAAGCTGATGAGATGCCAACATCAAAATGTGTTCATGTATTATGGTAAAAGTGTTTTGACATTGTATTGCGCAAGGAACCATGTAAAATGTTACCTTATTTTTTTTAATAAATCCCTTTAATCTTTTGGTTGTTTCTGTAACCGGTAAACTTTTGACTGTCCAAATTAAAGGGCACGATCACTGAATTTCATTCAGCTACGTTTTTATTTCAGTGTTGGCAGTATAAGTAAAAGAAAAATGTGCATAATTTGTCTTTGTTACCTCCACCCAGATATTCCTGTATTTCTCAACAAACTGCAGATTGTATTTCTGTATTTTTTGTATCTCTGCCCACAGTCTGATCGAGCCCAGTGCATTTATAATAATTTATAATAATAATAATAATAATAATTAATTCAAATTAAAAAAGCCCTTTTACTGCTTAGACAGCTTAATTAAAAACACAATTATTCATGTATTACCCCTTTAATAGACCAGTCTCTGCTTTTCTCTGTAATCTTCTAATCCCCTTTTTCCATAGGTCCAAGAAGTTCTTCAGCTTCATTGAAACCTGCCTGGTGAAGAATTACAACCATCGACCCTCTACTGAGCAACTGTTGAAACATCCTTTCATTAGAGACCAACCTAATGAGAGACATGTCCGCATCCAGCTCAAAGACCACATTGACCGCACTCGTAAAAAGAGAGGAGAGAGAGGTTAGACATGTTCAGAGTGTACTTTTTTTGATAAATGTCAATACTTGTTGTTGCTTTATTTTTCATTAATATAGCCACTGTGTTGAATAAATACCTGGGGTTATGTTTGTTTTCTTCTAAAAGAGAAGAAAAGTAATCGAATCTAGCATTTTTGAATGATTTTCTGTAGGATAGGTTACTTTCCCGCCAAGCAATACTAAATACCTCTAGTTTTGTTTTCCTCCAGCTCCGCTCCATTTTTCGGACTGCTCTCTTTAGGGTGCGAGTATGCTCATTATACCATGATGTCATACTGGTTTCCTTAACCTTCCTTAAGCGTAAAGGAGCAACTGTATTTAAAATGCTAGAAAAGAGAGAGTCCATAGTTTGTTACATCATCAAGTTGTTCTGAGGTTTTGAATATGCTAAGGAATTTGTACACACCAGGAAGATAACTTAAAAAAAACTGTCTTTTGTGGTAGAAGTGATGGTTTTTCCATACTTGTAACAAGATGTAGAATTTATAATTTTGGCTATATGAAGTTTGCACGAAACTAAATAATGATCTGAGATGTAAAAGGAGCTCATTCAACTTTTCCTGGTTCTAGTAAGAACTCTTGCTGCTGCATTTTGGACTAGCTGTAGTGTGTTTACTAAGCGTGCAGAACAACCACCCAATAAAGCATTACAATAATCTAACATTGAGGTCATAAATGCATGAATTAACATTCCTGCATTAGATATTGAGAGCATAGGCCGTAATTTAGATATATTTTTGAGATGGAAAAATGCAGTTTTACGAATGCTAGAAATGTGGCTTTCTAAGGAAAGATTGTGATCAAAAAGCACACCTAGGTTCCTAACTGATGACGAAGAATTGATAGAGCAGCCATCAAGTCTTAGACAGTGTTCTAGGTTATTACATGCAGAGTTTTTAGGTCCTATAATTAACACCTCTGTTTTTTTCAGAATTTAGCAGTAGGAAATTACTCGTCATCCAGTTTTTTATATCGACTATGCATTCCATTAGTTTTTCAAATTGGTGTGTTTCACCGGACCGCAAAGAAATATAGAGCTGAGTATTATCAGCATAACTGTGAAAGATAACACCATGTTTCCTGATGATATTTCCCAAGGGTAACATATAAAGCGTCAGTACTATGATACGGTCTAAATCCTGACTGGAAATCGACACATACACTAAGTAGACATCGAAAACGCGGTACGTGCGGCGGTATAAAGTGCATTTGCAGCCTTTGACCGCTGAGTGGTGCTTCAACCACAAGTTATCAGACAAGCGCATCAAAGCACATTTTCATAATAAACGTCAGTTTTGCCTCATGATGTGTTACATTTGACTGCTTCAGTCACGGTAAATGAAAGAAAAACACTATAGTTTAAATATTTAATATTTTAATATTTAATGTTCATAGATGAAATTTTGGTATTTATGAAGTTATGTGCATTTCTTAGAACAAATTCAAGCAGGATAAATGTCAAGCCTGTGCCTGAGTCTGTGCTTAAATTCTCTAAGCTACATGGTATTAAACCATATTTTAGATTTGACACATTTAAAAGGTGTGCAGTATTATTTACATTATATTAATTATGAGTTATATTATTCAAAAGAAATTGTGGTTTACTTTGCATCGGAGCATTAAAAGTGGTTTTTAAATCAATATTCAAATGACGAAGAAATTTTACAAAACAAGTTTCAATATAGTTCTTTATCATTCATTTAGCAGTCAAATTTATAACTGCAACAAGATGATTTCAAAAAACAGTACTCTTATACCTAAATGCTGGAAAGACCTTTATTATTTTTTTTTAATACTAGCCCATCATGCATCTAACCATCCACTCAGCTTTAAGAGCTGTTCAGATTAAAACTGCCAGCTCAGCAGTGAGTCAGTGTCATGGACGGGAGGACCTTCCATCTCGTTATGCCACTGGTTTATATATATATATTTATTTATTTATTTTGTTTTTTGAACTTTTTTGTAAATAGAGCAGAAACTTTCTGTGTGTCTACACTGGACGCGAAAGTTGTCATCTGTGCCCCACAGCAAAAAGTGTGTCTAAACTTGGTGATATCACACTATAGTGTCAAATCATCTGAACACAGTGTCAGAACATTTCATCATAAACAGAACGAGCATCAGTTCACTAATGGGGATCGTGTGTATCCATCACTGGGTTCTGCTGTCTTTTGTTGGATCGTTCCACTTGTGTCTGGTGTAGATCTAGCGTGCATTTTTTATTGTTTTATTTTACAGCCCTGCTTGTTTTAATGTTTTTATTAAATATCTGTATTGACTGCATGGTCATATTATCGAATTATTTACTGCCATGCGACCTAAAAAAGTAAAGCTTGGCGAGTCGATGAACGAGCATTGCTGCAGGTTGATTTTTGGCGGATGTGCTGTGCTTGTGTTCCCGCGGTCGTCTTCATTTCGTCAGGTGAAACATCTCTCTCACTCGCAGCAGAGTCTGTGAGCAGCAACAACTTCCCCTCCACGCGCACTGATACCAGAAACACGCTCCGCCTTCACTCCGTGGATAAAGTATTTCAGTATGTTTGAAATGTTATGTTCATAACATAGCATATAAAATAATAATAATTATTAAAAAAAAAAAATAACAGGAGAGTTTCAAAGTGGCTTAGGCTATGTGTAAACTTTTTTCCCTATATCACATGCCAAACTAATAACATTGTAAGCATTACATCTTTAAAGGTGCCATATGCAAGAATTGAGGTAAAAATATCCATAACATGACCTACACGCATTAAAAGAATGAGAAGAAATAAGGGCGATGATGTCATAAAAAAAATGTCAAGTTATAGTTCTGCAGAGATATCAATCTTAATTAGCATTAGCATTCCTAGCCCCGGCCCGACAGGTGTCGTAATACCAGTTTCGGCCATGGGAGACGGTATGCGGGCAACATAACCACCAGCCAACCTGCAATACACGAATAACTCGCACGGCTTGTGGGCGTGTACTTGAACCTGATGTCAATCGTGTGGAAAGTATAGCACACTACTTCATTTCAGTTCATGGAAGAGAGAGAAAGGATGTCTCAAGCAAGCCCTTGGCAAGACACCCCTACCACCACCACCCGCTACAGGGAAACAACCGCGCTCGGAATCACAAATCAAATCCGATAAGAAAAGGAGCCGAACCAGAGTAAACATCGGCACTGCTTTCAATCGCTGGAGACAACTGAACGACCTGAAAGAAATGAGGCTCGACTCCGAACTTGCAACATTTCTAACAGTAAGTTAGATGCTGTTAGTATTTCGCTAGAAGTTTGTTTTATATGTTTGTGTATTTGTTTTCGGGAAGTTATAACATAGCAATGTATCGAAGGCTGTTCGATAAACGTGCTAGCGTAGCTGCGTTTGATTAACGTTACCCATTTTATTATATCATAACTAACCTGCTCTGTCTAGTATGTTGGTCTCCGTGTCCTCTTTGCTTCGTGGTTTTTCTGTGCGTAAAAAAAATGATGTGTGGTGTGAAAGCGTGTGAAAAGAGTCAATTGCGTGTGTCTCACGGTGAATGCTTGAGTGTTGGCACATTAATTCCCAAGCAGAATAAAGGACAGGTTGATTATTGCTGTTTAGCGTTTGTATTAATCTATGATGTGTCCCTGTTTGCGTACAGGGACATAAAAAATAAATTAAAAGTGATACGTGGACCAAGGTGTCTGAGATTGTTCATTTTAAGTAAAGGATCCTAATATTTCATCCACAACAATATTTAATGAGGTTAACTTATAACTCCTTGTGGTTAGTCTGCACGAGATCAACAAGCTTGTTTGCTTTGCGGCCGCTTTAAATACAAAATAAGCATTCGATCTACGTTGGAGCGTCTGAGCGCTCACAAATCTTTCTGCAGCGTCGTGAGCAGAGCGGCAAGTGTGAACGCACAGTTAGGCTTCGGCTATGGCTGTAGTGTTGTTGTGAAAGTAGGGGCGGAGCATAGAGACTATGCCGTTTCTCGTTTGTTACTCTAGAGTAGACCAATTCACTTTATTGAGGCATACTGCCCCCATCTGTTATAGAATGTGGAGTATGACTTGATTTTTTTTGCCAAACATTACAGATGGCACCTTTAATTGCTGCTTTCTGCTGTGAAAATTTTGTTTGTGATGAAAATAACATCTTTGTCAGTTATTTTATCTAAACAGATCGATTAACTTCTTCAAGATTTCAAAATCAGATAGCATGCTGATAATGTAGTAGCACTGTACGATTACATTTGTTTGAACGCATTATTGCAAAACCGATTGAGTGTGAATCTGTTTAAATCATGCTTTAACCCGAAAATATTCAGTAAAAGAAACAGACGAACTCTTAACATCCCGCTCGACTCTTGCAGTCATTGTAACCTTCTGATCAAGCAAAATATGTTTAACATGAATTCTTGCTGAATATGCAGTTATATGGCTGTTGGCATGAATTGTAGGCTACTCGTGAAGGAGCGCTCTTGGAGCGGGTGAAAACCACGACGCTCATATTCAAGTGTTTGTGCAAAAATTATTAATGTGCATTAATGACAGGGAGGCGCCGTCTCATCACTTTAATTTTTACATGATAATGAATGTATAATTTTTTAATTAACATAATATCGTGGTGTCTCACATACATTAAAAATATATCTACAGAAAGCTTGAAATGTTTTTAAACGAATAGTGTCATGTGTGAATGTTGCATTTCTCTCGTCGGAGAGAGCCAGCACTGTGAATATAGCCAAGTTATATACAGTCCTATATAAACCAGTTCAGCAAGTGAAAGCCTCATAAGAAACCGTCCAATATGAAAGAGCAAGTCACACCTTTATCTCGACCCCCACAAGCCATGCATAACTACCCAAAACCCAACCCCCTCAAGCTGAACAGAATTCGGTCTGTGTTTTGGCTCTGAGGAATGGTGTGTTACTGGGCTGAAACATGCCTGCACTCAGCAGCACTACTCTTTGTATTCATAATTTTCTCGCAGCCCATATTATTATTTTCACAAGACCATAATGATAATAACAAATCATCAATTAATAATTAATCATTATTTTACGAAAATCATTGTTATTTGTGATCGTGGATGTTTGCAGAAGGCTTTAAGACCAAGCGGAATCCTCTGTTCCCACCTCGCAGCGCTCGGGTCTCCGAGGCTTCACTGTCTGCGGTTTGACTTTACTGAATCAGATTGAGGCCAATACAACTTATTGATCATGAGCCCAACATTAAGCAAGGCAGGAAAACATTCATTCTAACGGAAGGAAGAAGTATTTCACTGAGCTAATGCTGTTAGAGAGGGAGAGAGAGAGAGAGAGAGAGAGAGAGAAACGAGTCTAGGGCTATTCTTAAACTAGGAGCTCATTATATTGAAGTGCAAATCCAAACACCAGAAACGTTATGCATTTTATTTATTCACATGCTGTATGGTTGAAATAATATTTTAGTTCACAACTTTAAGTTCCGTTGTTTAAAAATAATTGCTTTATTGGCTAATGTTTCATAAACCTTCAGTTGTTATGCTCTAAAATCCATGCCATTATTAATTTCACAGTATTTTTACTACCTAAATGACTAATCTTTAAAGTCACAATTCTATAATGGTCAAAATTACTCAGGCCAATGGTATTTTTTAATGACATTATTTAATTATTATTATTATTTTATTTTTTTTAATAATTGTACCCTACATAAATAGTTAAAGCAAAACAAATACTCGGATTGTCCCTTATTTTTCCCTTGTTTTCTTAAAAAATAAACACGTATTTTTTACAAGAATAAACATGATAACATATTATTAATTAATAAAAAATAATTTAAGCAATTAAAACCTTTTTTTTTTTAAACTTGAATTTAAATAGGCTACTATTAAACTAACTTTAAATTCTCAAGGAGTTTATAAGTAAAAAAAAAAGTTCTAAATGATTATGATAATTAGATTTTTTTAAATGAACAATTCCTGTATAAAATGGGAAAATCTCTCTGTAATCTATTACATTCATTGAAATAAACAATTCTACTCCCCATAAATAAAACACCTAATACTGTCGGGAGCTGACCAATTTTGTGAGATTCAGCTTGAAAGAAGTAACAGCACAAAGAAGTTGCGATTGTAACGCCTGGGTTATACTTTCCGCATTAGCAATCCGGACGCAGACACGGCCAGCGCGGAACGCAGACTTCTTCAATTTATACTTCTGAATGCGCAGGCTGATGGCCAGCTCTGCAATTGCCCAGAATTATTGCACATCTGACTGTCTTTATATTCTTTTACTGACGGATTGCACAGGTTCGAGTAGCAACGAGCTTCTTCACTCTGCCTGCACATGTGCAGTTTTGCTTTTGAAGCCTACTGACCACGCGGACGTCTGTTCAGAGCCTCGGCACACACTCTCCAATGACGATTTTTACGTCATGCCTGCTTAGTGGTCCTTAGTGGACTCGCGGATGCAGAAAGTTTGACAGAGGCTTTAAGATGCAGGCTTGCATGACCTGACGTGCAAACATTTCAGAAAATGTGCGTTCACAAATGTAGCCTATTTTGATCCAAATATGGAAAGCACTTTTGAATTTAATAATATGAGGTTCTCTCAGAAGATGTTTTGCCACATTTCTTCAATTAAGGATTGCTACGTAGTGTATGGTGTTTCTATTTGCCTGAACTTCTTCAAGTGAGTTGCGCGACTATTCACAGTTTGGACATGTTCATTTCGCTGGCATTTTTGGAATTTTTTTTTTCTCCCTTAAAAAACAAATGTGTCCATTCTGATGCGCAATTTTACCTTAAAGGCAATTTACCTAATGGCTGTTGATGACTATTTGAATTGAATTCTGCCAAAGTGCGCGCTTGTATGTGTTCGTTAAATGCTTATGCCAGTAGGTCTGCTCATGTCTGAAAATAAAATATGAAGAAAAAAAAAAATCACATAAAAACATTAGGATATAGCGTATATTTCATTAGTAGCATATTTTATTTTTAATTGATGTAAAAAAAATGTTTTTTTTTTTTTTTAATTCAGCATGTGGTACTGTTAACCAAGAGTAACACATTTTAACGGATTAATCGCCTATTTTCATTTGCTGCATGTTTTTTTTTTAAACACGCAAAAAAAAAATTATCAGAACAAAACAATAATTAAAAATATATAATTCTAATGGATAAATATAATTGCAGTATATAATAATATAGGCTTAGTAATACTACTAATAAAAAAAAATATATTTAAAGCTAAGCATAAGTTAAGCTTGGGCTCTCAATCAGGAGGAATCCAAACGTTTCCATGTTCCTGATGTTGCCCATTTGAAGCTTAACAATTATTCATGAGGTAAATAGGCTGTGTGCGTTTCAGTATCGATGGAACAAAAAATCATAATTAACAATATGTCAAAGTGCTCACGCCAAATGTCTGGTGAATGACTGCTGTTTCCAGTGAATACGTGCGCGAGGCACCAGCGATCAAACAGCTGAAACAAATAATACTTAATTTTTGGTCACACATAAGGCATAATTCAAAAAATGCAAAGTGTTGGTAGTTTGAAAAATCAAGAATAATAACAGAGTTAATACTAATTATTGCTAAATGCTGGACCGTTCCCATTTTGCTCTGCATATGGAACTTGAAGATTTTTTAAACCAAGAATGAATCAAAATGAAAATGAAATTAAAACATTTAGCTTATATATTAATAATTTTACAATTAACAAATTGTAAAAGATTTTATGTTACAATGTTATATCATAATGTTATTGTTGTTTTACTTACTGCTATCTCATTTTATAATTACATTCATTTCGCAATCCGTCCCTTTGCGCCACCTGGCGATAGTTTCGCAAATGATTTCAACACGCGACTGAATTACAGTTACCGCCGCGGCACCAAGGCCCAGATAGGCTGGCCACCTACTGTATAAAATTTTTATCTAAGAAGGAATATAATGGTAGGATACCACCTTTTCTAGTATATTGGACAGAAAAGGGAAATTCAAGATTGGTCTATAATTAACTAGTTCTTTGTGGTCAAGTTGTGGTTTTTTGTTGAGAGGCTTAATAACAGCCAGTTTAACCCTCTGGAGTCTAATGGTATTTTTGGGGCCTGGAGAAGTTTTGTCATGCCCTGATATTTGTGTTTTTTTCAGTTTCTTATAAATATCTAAATGGGTAAAGTCTAATATCACTGTAATCAGCACAAACTAGGCTATAATAATATGTGAAATGCATGCATGTACATAATTGTATTTTTGAGAAAAAAAAATGTTATGCATGGTTAGTGAAAAACTAAAAATGTTAAGTCACTTGAATAAGGCCATAAAACACATAAAGAACAATGGTTCCCGGTACTGTTGAGAACTGGAGCTTGTAGCCTAGAATTTTTCTTTCTAAATTATGTGAAAATCATCTTGTTTACTCACTCACAGAAAACAATATATTGATTTAAATTTTCTAAGACACTTTTTGTTGGTAAAAGTCATATGCGAGTAGGCGTCAACTATCATGAATATCATTGTGATTTACACCTGAGAAGACAAAGGGCCGCATAATGAGCTGCATAATGAGCCTCTCATTCAGCTATGCCACTGTCAGTGAGGAGTTACAAGAAAGAATGTGAGAACAAAATAAATCGATATAATTTTATGTTTGTAGTTTATTAAGAATATATTTAATTATCCCACAACATAATTTAATATCCACTTGGGGGAGCAGTTAAACAGTTTATTAGGAACAATCAAAGCTTACTTTCAAACAAATTTTTTGGCATCCTTACTCCAGTCACACAATCCTTCAGAAATCCTTTTAACAATCTTATTTTCTACCAAATAAAACCCCCATTTATTATCATCATCATCATTATTTTTAATGTTGAAAAGAGCTGAAAATATTTTTCAGGTTTTTTTAGGGGGAATAAATTGAAAGAACTGCATTGTTTTAACATTTGTTAGAGTTATATCTATTTGTGACATTTATATTATTTACATCAAGCTTTTGAATGGTATTGTATATTGTTATTGAAACTTCATAATGTTTCACTTGATTATACATTTAGTCGGGAATTATAGTTTGGAAAAAATTATTTGGAAAAAGTCTAACTAGTAAAATGTTTACACGTTATGTGAAAACTAGTACAAATAAAGAAAAAGAGACTTACTCATGTTTATGATCTCTGCTGAATAAAGTGCTTCATTCTTTTTTTCTGAGGAAATCCATTTCTCAAATCCTCAACCACATCACATCTTTTTGGGGTGAATTATGTCTTATTCCTCTCATCGCGAAGCAAACAGTAAAATAAAATAAAAACTTGAAGAACAGTCTCACTGCTTTTTCTTCTGTGTGGGCGTATTCAAGCCGTGCGCTTCAGTTTGAATCGGAATAGCGCGATCAGCGCAGGGGCGTGGTCACATTAGATATAATGAAGGGAGACATGGAAAACCGACATTGCATTGTTTTCATATGGATTATGATTCACATGTCTCTTCGTTGAGTATTCACGGAGTTACAGTTCATTTTAACAGAGATGTATAAAGTACTAGAGACCCATACTTGAGTAAAAGTACAAGTGCTGTATCAAAAAAGTGACTTGAGTAGAAGTTGAAGTGCTCTTTAAGCACCACACTTAAGTAGAAGTACTAAAGTATTCACAAATTTTTGTACTTAAGTATTGCAAGTAGTCTATTTTAAAATTTTCTACTCAAGTACTGAAAGTAAAAGTAGAAGTATTGTGTTATGTAGCTATTAAAGAAAGTAGTCAAAAGTTTGAACATATTGTTTTTACTATTTCAAATGATTAACCTAAGGACTATCACAATTCCTTTGACTGTAACTTCTTGTAAACAAAAAATGGTTACTAGGGTTAGTTAGCCCAATTTGCAAAATGATGTCATTAATAACTTACCCTCATGTTGTTTCAAACCCGTAAGACATCAGAGGGTCATTTAGAATTTTTTGAAGCATCGAAAATACATTTTGGTCCAAAAATAGCAAAAACTACGACTTTATTCAGCATTGTCTTCTCTTCCGTGTCTGTTGTAAGACAGTTAAAAACAAAGCAGTTTGTGATATCTGGTTCGCGAACGAATCATTCGATGTAACCGGATCTTTTTGAAACAGTCCACCAAATCGAACTGAATCATTTTAAACAGTTCGCGTCTCCAATACGCATTAATCCACAGATTAAGCTGTTAACTTGTTTAATGTGTCTGACACTCCCTCTGAGTTAAAACAAACCAATATCCCGTAGTAATTCATTGACTCAAACAGGACACTGACTGAACTGCTGTGAAGAGAGAACTGAAGATGAACACCGAGCCGAGCCAGATAATGACTCGTTCACGAGTCAAGAACCGTTTCTGTCAGACGCGTCCGATTCGTGAACCGAGGAGCTGATGATACAGCGCATGTGTGATTTAGCGTGAAGCAAACCGACACACAGAGCGTCTGAACTGAACTGATTCTTTTGGTGATTGATTCTGAACTGATTCTGTGTTAATGTTATGAGCCCAGGTGCAGTCAACGCCAATGACGCCATTGCATCGAGCGCAAAAGAATCGGTGAACTGTTTTCTTCAACTGGTTTATTGAATAGAACTGTCACAAAGAACTAACGTTACTGGTCATCCGCGAACCGATGAAACCGGTTCTTGACTCGTGAACGAGTCATTATCTGGCTCGGCTCGGTGTTCATTTCTCTCTTCACAGCAGTTGAGTCAGCACGCGCAGTCTTCTTAATCGCTTGTTTCGCTCATTGATGTGCCAGCTTCATCAAACCTGCCATCTACAGTTCTGGCAGTGGTTTGTAATGCAATGATTCGTAACCTTATTAACGAGTAACGATGCAGCACATAAAAAAAAAATATCGGAGTAAAAGTATTAAACTCAGCGAAAATATGTACCGAAGTAAAAGTGGAAGTAGGAGAAAAAAATAATACTCTAGTAAAGTACAGATACCGCCTTTTAGTACTTAAGTACAGTAGTGAAGTAGTTCTACTTCGTTACTATACATCTCTGCATTTTAATGATGTGTTTGTAAATGAAGATCAGCGCACATAAAGGCTGCAGACAGCGCACCTTGTTTGTTATCTTTATTTTATAAGTGCACAAAGGTTCTTTGTTATTATGTCTGTATCCAAAAAAAAGTAGACCCTTTACAGATTCGATTGATGTATTGCTCTTATCTGTACGATTAAAATTGAGAGTGTAATTTAAGTTCTTTTTGGGGGTTATCAGGAGAAAATGACTCAAAACGCATATATGCGTTAATCGACTTCAAAGGGTTAAAGGTTTTGGGGACATATCCAAATGACAATGAGGAATTAATAATAGTCAGAAGAGGATCTATGACTTCTGGAAGCACCTCTTTTAGGAGATTAGATGGTATAGTGTCTAACATACATGTAGTTGGTTTAAATGATTTAACAAGTTTATATAATTCTTGCTCTCCTATAGTAGAGAATGAGTGGAACTGTTCCTCAAGGCGTCTATAGTGCACTGTCTGATGCGATACTGTAGCTGACGGCTGAATGGTTACAATTTTATCTCTAATAGTATCGTTTTTAGAAGTAGATCATAAAGTCATTACTGCTGTGATGTTGGGAAATGTCAACATTTGTTGTTGCTTTATTTTTCATTGATTTAGCCACTGTGTTGAATAAATACCTGGGGTTATTTTTGTTTTCTTCTAAAAGAGAAGAAAAGTTATCGGTTCTAGCAGTTTTTAATGCTTTTCTGTAGGAAAGGTTACTTTCCCACCAAGCAATACGAAATACCTCTAGTTTTGTTTTCCTCCAGCTGTGCTCAACTTTTCGGGCTGCTCTCTTTAGGGTGCTAGTATGCTCATTATACCATAGTGACATACTGGTTTCCTTAACCTTCCTTAAGCGTAAAGGACCAACTGTATTTAAAATGCTAGAAAAGAGAGAGTCCATAGTTTCTGTTACATCATCAAGTTGTTCTGAGGTTTTGGATATGCTAAAGAATTTGGATACATCAGGAAGATAACTTAAAACGCAGTCTTTTGTGGTAGAAGTGATGGTTCTTCCATACTTGTAAAAAGAAGTAGAATTTACAATTTTGGCTATATGAAGTTTGCACAAAACTAAATAATGATCTGAGATATCATCACTAGGCTGCATAATTTCAACACTATCAACATCAATTCCATGTGACAGATTTAATTCTAGAGTATGAGTAGGTCCTGAAATGTGTTGTCTAATCCCAATAGAGTTCAGAATGTCTATAAATGCTGATCCCAATGCATCTTTTTCATTATCAACACGGATAAATCACCAACTATTAAAACTTTATCTGCAGCCAGAACTAACTCGGATGTAAAATCACCAAATGCTTTAATAAAGTCTGTACGGAGCACTGGTGGCTTGTATACAGTAGCCAGTACAAACACAACAGGGGATTTATCATTAACATTTTTTTCTCTGGATAATATTATATGTAGCACCATTACTTCAAACGAGTTATACGTGAAGCCTGCCCTCTGAGAAATCCTGAAAACGTTGTTATAAATTGAAGCAACACCTCCCCCTTTGCCTTTTAGATGCGGCTCATGTTTATAACAGTAATCTTGGGGGGTGGACTCATTTAAAATAATGTAATCATCAGGTTTTAGCCAGGTTTCTGTCATACAGAGAACATCTAGATTATGATCAGTGATCATATTATTTACAAAAAGTGTTTTCCTAGAAAGGGATCTGATATTCAATAAGCCAAGCTTTATCATTTGTTTATATATATATATATATATAGTCAGGGTTTTGGTAAGGGAGGAACTCAGGTGCAGACAGGATTTACAACACAAACAGGTTTATTTACAAAAAGGGGAAAACAAAACCCACGAGGGGGAAAACACGGAGCAAGGTAAAGACTAAATAACTAAAACAGGACTGGACTAACAAGATAAACAAGGACTCTAAATACTAGCTATAAACAAACACTCACGGTAATACAAACACTTCTTAAGGAACAATCACAGAGTGGAACAATCACAATCACAGGTACAATGAACCGACGCAAGACAGAGCACACTAGGAGATCTAAATAGGGGTACTAATCAAGACGCGACAGGTGTTACAGATAGGACAATCAAGACACGACTAGGTTAACAAGGGGGGCGGGGCAAGGGAACGAGACAACACAAGCACATGGCCCAAAGACAAGGCCATGCGCTTGTACACAAAACATGGGTCTGTCATGATCCTGCCTCAAGACTAGGAAAAATCAAGGACACGAGGGCAGAATCATGACATATATATATATATATATATATATATATATATATATATATATATATATATATATATTAAAATTCCTTTAATGAAACAGCATGCATTTTTGATGTGCATACTTTGTTATTCGTTACCTGTCCTTTATTTTGTCAGATAACTACTTGGTAAAAGATACCTATTTGTACACCGATTAAGAAATCATTGTGTGTTTTATAAATTCTTTATTTTAGTAAAACGTGAGCCACTGTATCATTTCGCTCCCATTATTTAGGCCTAACTAAAACAAGAAACGAATACATTAAATCTGCACAATTTAGCTAAATCTTTGAAACTCTAAAGAATGGACGGATTAATAAACCGTCCTCATGATTAAACTCAAGTTCTCAAATCATAATCAACAAAATGCATACGATGCAAAAATTAATTAACTGACAACATAAGTTATTTTAAAGGGAGCCTTCTTTACTTGCTTTTATTGCTGGGCATAGCATATGGCCTTAATCTGATTTATGATTTAAATCAATTTTAAAATCAATATTCCAATGACAAAGAAATTTTTCAAAACAAGTTTTAATATATTTATACATTTATAACTGAGACAAGATGATACAAAACTGTAATGTTATTACCTTAATGCTGGAAGGACCTTTTTTTTATTATAATTTTTTTGTTAATACTAGCTGATCATGCATCTAACCATCCACTCGGCGTTAAAGGGGTAGTTCACCCAAAAATCTAAATTATGTCATTAATAACTCACCCTAAAAAACATTTTGCCACATCTTAAATTGATATGCTAGTCCATTAATTTGTTCTTCCATCAAAATGCGCTCGCAGCAGCAATGGCATTCATTTGTTGTAGTTCTGTATGAGGAATCTGGGTGGTATCACACTGGTATCACAGCGCTCCGGAACTACAAGGTCCATGCGGCAGCATACAGACTTGTCAGAAGGACTTTCACAGAAACCTGCGCAAACTCCGAACATACTGTATCATACTGCGTCACTGCTTAGCTTAATTGAAATCATCCTGGCTATCACAATGGGAAAATGTACCTTTAATGATCTATGGCTCGAAGACGGTGCGTTTAGTAGCTGGCTCAAGCCCATCGCTAACAATTGGTATCAAGCATCGAAACATAAGACGCAGAAAAGCTGAACTGAGTAGCTGGTTACTCGCGCGCTCTGTGTTCGGTGCGGAGAGAGAGAGAGCCGCGTATCACGGACAGTCCCTCCTGCACATGAACGAACAAATACTAATCGCAGTTTTGAACAAAAAAAAAAAAAGATTTGAAAGGGCACAATTCATTACCACGGTGTTCAGGGCTCACGCTGATAAAGGCGTCTCAAAACGCTTGTACACCGAATTTGCTTCTTTTTGCTCCTGTACCGACAAATACATGCAAAATATGTCAAAATACCTGCCTTGGAAAGTATGCTCGAAAAAACATATTTATTTGTCAGTTATTTCTTAAGTGAAAGTAAACAGTTGAGGAAAAAGATGCGTTCATCGTCTCTTAAAGTGACCGCGCCTAATTTAGCTACTAGCTGCTGTAATGTTAATCCAAGAAAATGAAAGAAAAATCACTCACTGCTCTTGACTTCATTACTTTGTAGTTTTAACAAGAATTTATGCACAGTCAAACCAAAAATTATCCACACTCCAGAACACTTTACCCCTGTATTTGCCGGAATGGCAGTGTGAAAGGGGCTTAATACATTTATGTAAGTGAGTATAAGCAAACTGTGACATATTATACCCAAAGAATCTTCATACAGTGAACTACTAGTGAAATAGATGGATATAAATTTTTTTATCTATCTATATATAAAATTGGGAACAAAAATGATTCAGCACCTTATAAAGCACCATGCATTGCTTAAGTTTTTTTTTTTCTGAATTGCTAATGCAACCTTTTCACACCACAGTCTGAACAAAATGAAGCATTGCTTGGTAATTGGTCAACAAAGTATTGATATTTGTGTAAATATTGTCATAACAGTTGTCAGGATTTTTGGTTGATTACGTACATTTCTATCAATGTTATGACATTATCAAGACAAATTTGTTCTGACAGAGTTTAACTATAAGTTCCTTTTCATTTTATAACCATTTTAGAAGCAATAGCAAATAAACTAATAATGTGAGAAATGTTCCAGGTGTCTGATTTGATTGTATATTAAATTTTTACATTGAAGACTATCCAGTGCTATTTTACATTTAATTATTCGGTTTTTTGTACCTTGACACCTACAAACTTGAAAAAAACTTAAACATTGTGTAAATAGCAAAAATAAATAAAAATGAACAAACATACAAATTAAACAATTTCAAACAGGGCCCACTGGTACAACCTTCACCGGGGCCCCACTGACCCCAGCTACGTCCTGTGGGTATTAAATACTGTGACCAAACACCAATAACACTTATTATTTTGGAAAGTAATGCCATAAAAGAATTGTTACTTTACAATGTTACAATTGTTAAGTGTTCCTGTATTCTTGAAGCGAAGGCTTCAGTTTCTTAATCTTAAGAAATAATAGAATAACTCTTTAAATAATAAAACTTGTTACTTTCAATGAAAGTCAATAATAAAAAAAGACTTTTGAAAGGAATTTTAATGACTGAAGTTATCGTAATTCGTGTAGGTGATAAATTCAAATCCTAATGGTCTTAAAAAATCTTAAAAAATCTTAAATTTGACTGATTAAACCCTGCTATATATATATATATATGCTCTGCTCATGCCTGTTTCACACATACTCCATCTGCAGTGCGTATGCAGTCCATGTGCATTACGTATGTGGTGCAGCACGGACTCGATGTGCTTTCACACAGGATACGTTTCCAGTCCGATACACGGTACGTAAGCACTGCTGCAGACGCAACGCTCCTGGAACACAACTGGAATCCTTTAACATGGGTGTGTAAAAAAAAATGCAACGCATACACACTGCAGACATATTTCTTTTTTTCTTCTTTTTTTTAAGCAGACAAAATTATAATGGTATAGCTAATTTTATAGAATTAACTTAGTTACTGAATTTCACTGGAAATATTTATTTTTTATGTAAATAAAGAACTGTATTTCTTTAGTTAATTATTAAAGTATTACATGTTACACTGTATTTGGGATTTTAAGAATAAGTGGAAAATGTGCTGAATGTTTCATTTAATTCAAGTGAAATTAGCAAGCAGTTAGACTGAATTTACATTTGTTTTAAATGCGGAGCCAGGCGCGAGTCAACGTAGGTTGCGCGCATGCGTCGAGCTTCATCCATACTGCCAGATGCACTTGTGGAGATTTGCGGTGCAGTGCACGTGCGAATATAACCGAGCGTTACGAAACAGGCTGCGTGAGTGTGGCAAATGTGAATGACTCGTCCGTGACGCTGGACTCGCGCCGCATGGGGAAGAGAGGAACGATTATGAGAAGCATTCAGAGACACAGGCTGTGTGTGCGGTCTTCTGAATAGAGGGTTTTCCCGACGTGTCATCAATCTGGAAGTCGGCCATTTGACTGATTATTGCTGATTATTAAAAAAATTAGCGAGTTTTGGCCTAAACTAATCGGTCGCATCGGTTAAAACATTTCGAGTTCTGTCAAAAGTTAAAGAGTGATTAAAGAAGGCGTTTGTGGTTTAGAGAGGTACAGTTACAGCATCAGCTCATCAACCACATGCACATGTGTAAATTAATGTTTACAAAAAGCTCATCCATCGCTTCCAGTGATTCGATGGGCATGCATTCAGGACACTCTGGCTCTTGAGCACACTCTGCTGCTCGGGTGATTGACCTTGGACACCAGCTGGTCCTGCTGCTGCTTAATGTGCTCCAGCAGGCTTAAAATGTGGACCTGAGCAGCTGTTGAATACATAGTATTATAGAATAATTATGTTATAGGGAACATGCTTAAAGTCGCTGCCGAAACGAGGCTTTGTTGTTGCAGTGTGCCGGACGAGCAGACAATTATTATTTTTGAAACCAGCGCAGCACGGAAAAAAAAGCTGTAATTTTACATACCAGCCTCCTAGAGTTCTGCAGCTCAAGACGCAGTAGTCCAGTGCGTTGGCTACACATTTCCACGTTGTAAAATTTAAATAAAACAACATATCTATCGCAAATTTAAAACAGCTGCATGGACACACAAATCAGATCTGAACAGTTGCGATATACAGTGTGGACATCATTTTAGATCAGATTCCAATCGGATACAAGATAATCGTATTTGGACTAACAGTCTGAATGTAGCCATAGTAAACTACGTCCACATTTAAGCCATAATCGACGCTTCATATACTTTTTAAATATGAGCAGGCCTACAAGCTGGGATTGGTAATGCTGCACTGTAATCACAATTATTTATTTATATTTTTCAATATATTTGATTATATAATATTGGTTTGAGACTGAAATTATTTTTTTATTTTTTATTGGAGAACTTTGCAGCAGTATTTTATTTCTTATTCTTTTTTTTATTTTATATAGATTTCATTAAAAAGTATTTTAAAAAAGTGTAAACAAATTGTTAAAGTTTATAGTAATAACCTGCAGTTTACAGTCTGGCGAGTAAAAATGCCAATGGCAATTCAATTGTCAAGGTGTCTGTAGAGGGTTGTTCTTTCTGTTGCTCATATCTCCATGCCTGTATGCATCTTTGGATCAGACTGCGTAAACCTTGTTGCTTAGCATTAGTTGTAAAACACATGGCAATAGCAATTCCACTGTATATAATGTAGTACAAATACATAATAAAAGTTGCCAACTCCCCATGTAATTGTTATCTGATTTTTGTAGTGTTTTATTTCACACTGTAAAGCGGAGTTCTCAAAGAATGTTGCAGGACTTTTTTTTTTTTTTTTTTTTTTTTTAAAGCAAATTTTAAAATGTTATGACTACGATTTATTTTTCTCTCCTTTCAGATGAGACAGAATATGAGTACAGTGGAAGTGAAGAAGAGGGAGAAGAGGCACAAGAACAGGAAGGAGAGGCCAGGTATCACAAAATATTTTTTTAAGTAAGAATTACTTAGCTTCAGATGTATCTTGAAACTTTCAGTGTATTCCTGGGTGGCTTGTTTTAAGTCTTATTGATGTGACCCCTCACCCTCAGTTCTATAGTGAATGTGCCTGGTGAATCTACTCTGCGACGTGATTTCATTCGGCTGCAGCAGGAGAATAAGGAGCGTTCAGAGGCACTGAGAAGACAACAGCTCCTCCAGGAACAGCAACTCAGAGAACAAGAGGAATATAAACTCCAGTTATTGGCTGAGAGACAAAAACGAATTGAACAGCAGAAGGAGCAAAGAAAACGGCTTGAGGAGGTTGGTCTCCAATATAAATATTGTGATTTTTGTGTTAATCCTGCGTATACTGTTCTACATGAATGTGTGTGTGAGTCATTTTGTAGAAAATGGAAGTGCAGGCGGTTGTGGTGGCAATATATAACAATTAGGACTGGGATAAACGATTATTTTTTAAACGATTAATCTATCGATTATTTTTTCGATGCATCGATTAATCTAACGATTAATTTTTCAGACCGATTCAATTTCGATTATCTCCCCATTAATTGACTACTAACATGTTGCAATACTATACATGTTGATTTACATATCTGAATGAAAAAAACATGAATTCCTTAACATTGCAATATATGTTTATTGCTCTTAAAATAACAAAATAAAAGACTGACTAAGAATGCATTACTTGGCACTTGTATAGAGATAGCATTCAATAAAACCTTGAAGCCTTGAAAAAACATAGCTTATTGAAACAAGCTTACTGAACACATAGGGCCTAGCTTACTGAAAAAAAGTTCTTCTTTCAGATGAAAATAACAACAACTTGATGTCTAGCATTCAATAAAAAATGTATTTTTATGCTTGAAAGAATACAGTAATCAATGTAAACTTGAGGGCTTTAAGCTAATACAGAGAGTGCTTTTCAAAAAAAGAATTAAAAAAATAAACAGTGGGAGCCAGCAGCCTGTCATGGAGAAAAAAAAAAATCTCCGAATGATCCATGTGAAACTTTGGCGTTCTGCCCTTTTTCTATTGTGTCTAATGATTTTGGTTATTATGCACGAGGGAGAGAGGGAGAGTAACACAGCGCTCGTGTAGTTTGAAGACTGTGAGTGCGTGAGTGTAGCAGAAATGAGTCGAACCAAACAAATTAAAGAGTCTATCAGAGTTGTGTGCATTGAAACGAGAGCCGAACTCCTCAGGAAGTCATAAATCAGTTCTAGTGCCACAAGAACCAAGCAAGATAACCAACCAACCAACTTGTTCACACAACAGCTTTCAACATTAACACCAATAGAACAATTATTGACAATTTTAATTCGAAGAAGAGATTGTCAAATTTATTGTTCGTGATTGAAATGCAACGCTGGACATCACATGTAAACCCAGGAGATCAAGTTAAATACTTGCATTGACTTCCCCCACCCAGCAGAACCAGACTGAAATTCCTAAGGGGGAAGGGCTTTAAACCTTTGTCTTCACAGAAAAGTCCCTTTGCCAGAGAATGGCAAAGAAACTGCTTTTTGTACATTATATATGGACCAGAATGAACTCAAAAAGACTTGAATGAATCATTCCATTGCTTAAATCCATATTAATTTATGTGTAACCCACACATTTGACTATCATGTATAATCACTTATTCTGTATGTCTTTTGATAACTATAGGATACATAGTCATGTCTAGTATTGATATAATCGAATTTTCTTGCTTGATATTGTCCTGACAATCATTTATTTGTAAAATATATCATAATCGTGTTATAGACGGTTTTATCGGGCGCACGCGCCTGGACCTAAGTTAACTTCCGGTCTATGTTGTGTATATCAGTCTGCAGCGGGACCTCCTACAAACGCAGTTAAAGCCAAGGTGATGAGTAGACTGAAGTTGGGCTCAGGTGGTTGTGCTGCGGGATGTGTTTCCCATACATTTATTTATTTTTGGAGATTCGCCACAATTTTAAAACTGATCGATTTTCAAAAAGGCTTCGTTAAATAAACATGAGTAACGTAACGTTACGTTACGTACTGCACGTTTAATAATAATAATTCCTTTCATTTATGTTTAAATATCAAAACGAGGCACGGGTGTTTTTATATCCCTGTATTTCTGAAAGAAGACTTGCATGTTATATGCCTGATAAAGCAGCGTGTGAGCGTACCAGCTCTGCTTTGTTTACAGCTGATACTGGGGAAACCTCTATTTCTCGCGCTTTATGTCTATGCTTTAAATCTCCTGCTGGCAAATAATGAATTAGCATTTTCATTAAGTCTGCCTGATCCACACAGAAAACACATTTTGTTTGTTATCAAAAAATATCTACTCTAGAGGGACTTGGCTGTTGTTATTGATTCTATTTGGAGTCTACCGGAAGTTAAGTTAGGTCCACAAAAGCGCTCACGCGCATTAACGTTTGTTTATGTTGATGCTGTTGAAACCGTCTATAGGAATCATGTCCAAAATTAGACCCTGTGAGGCAAGAACCACATGCTTGGTAAGATAAACAAATGATTTATGATACCCCCCCGAGCCAAGACCATATCTGATTGGTCAAGGCAACATTTGAGGGGTTGCCAACAAGGAAGTTTAAATACTTTGGACACCATGAAATTTTGCTTTTAGTTCTAGCATTGCTTGTGCTATCAGTCCTGCCTTGCTTTTAGTCAGCTTTTAGTTCCAGCCTTGCTCGTGCTATCAGTCATGCCTGCTCTTAGCTTCTAGCTTGTAGCTTTGCTACCTAGCTTTAGCTTGTAGCATCTAGCCATGTGGTTAGTCATCATTGTTCTTTGAGCGCGGTTCCAGCGTGCCTGCCTGCTGCTACTATGCCACGATGAGAAGGAACACAACCTAGTCTCGTCAAACTTTATTTCTTTTCTTTTCCGTTTGAGAGTTTTGTGTTCTGAGTTAAGTTTTGTAACGTCGGTTCAACTTCAACCAGCGCACACGACTCTGCACTTTCAGCCAACGCCCAACAACCACGGGCTTCCCAACACGTCACTTCAGAGACTGAACTTCCAGCCAATCAACGACCTCGGGATAGCCCTTTCACCGAGGCTCCTTCTTCACAGGAGATGCAAGTAACTTTACCTCCAGACTGTGACCTTTACTGGTGTATCTAATATAATTTTAACCTCATTGAGGAACTCAATGCGAGCGCTAATTACGTGATTGATGGTTGTTCATGTTTATGCAATTTAACGTATTGCTGTTAACTTGGGATTCCATATTTCCATTCTATTAAACTCATCTTTCCCTAACTTTCGACCTTCCTGCAACTTGTGTGAATGTGTGTGTGCGTGCGTTTATGTGTTAGATTAGTTTATATGTCTTAGATTTATCTAATAAAGCCTTATTCATATTGAAAAGAGAAGTATCTTGTGTTTTGTGCTTACAAGTTAATGTCTTAAACTGCCGATCTTGTTACTGTGCTAATTAATAGTGTTTTCACTATAGTTTGGATATTAGTATCCAGCGCTGATTTGATGTTAAACGGCTAGTTCACTGAATCGCAGGGCGTCTCCGTGAACAGCCGTGAAACAGTGATTCTGTTCAAATTCCCTTTAAAATCTTAAATGATTCCCTTTGAGCTAAATTGACCTGTTTCCATTACATGAGCGCGCGTGAAACTTTGGTGTTTCGCCCTTTTTCTATCGTGTTTAATGATTTTGATTAATATGCACAAGGGAGAGAGAGAGCAAGAAGCGCTCATGTTGTTTGAAGACTGTGAGTGCGCGTGCAGCCGGGGCTCTCTCTCGTACGCGCCCTGTCAGGCCCAGCAGTCATTCTATTCTACATCACTCACCTATTAAATAAGGCTTTAACAGCCGCCAAAAAAAAAGATCAATGCAGAAAAACCCCTGGATTGGTTATATAACGTTGGACAGAATGTTGATCCCTCCATCGCGTATATTCAGCGCACATAAGGTAAACATTTTGCAAACGTTTTTTAGAGAAATAAAAACAGGTCGACGAATCGATGCGCATATTTTGCGTCGATGTATTTCTTCCGTCGACGTCATCGACGACCTCGATGCGTTGTCCCAGCCCTAATAACAATACTTTTACTATATTTATGCTCATTCAACGCTTTGTTTATTTTATTATGTCTTTACTGGTTAATGTTGATTGAGGAAACATTTAAGTTTAACACTTAAGTTTAAATGTATGATGATTGATCATAATGCAAAGCAATCACATTACATGTATATGACATTTTTAGCGGCATTCAGTGTGGGATTTGACTGATTGATACGTAAATTAGGAAATTTCAGATAGATTGCTTATACAGTTTTTTGATTGTATCTTGGGGGTTTGTTAGATTACTAGAGTAATAAGTTGACATCCAACATCAAGTTGTCACACATCTCTGTTGTAAACATGAAGTTGCCACGCCCAAAGTAATTGAACTGTCCCCAGTAAAAATAAGAATAACATGCACAGATTCAGTATTATCTTTTGGACCACAATCAGTGTAAAAAATGGGAAAAAAAGAAACTCAACTTCTCACAGCAACAACGTCGGGAGCGTGAGATGAGGCGGCAGCAGGAGCGGGAGCAGAGACGCAGGGAACAGGAGGACAAGAGACACAAAGAGGAAATGGAACTTAGACGTAAAGAGAAAGAAGAGCACAGGAGGGCTGAGGAGGAAAAGAGGAGGATTGACCTTGAACAGGTGACTTTCTTAGATAACTTGTGTTTAAAATGACATAGAACTTAAGCTAAACACTTGTTTATGGTTTGTTTTACAGGAGTTTATCCACAGGCAGCTCGAGGATGAGCAAAGACATCTTGAAATCCTTCAGCAACAGCTGCTGCAGGAGCAGGCCAAACTACTGGTATTAAATCAGTTTTTCAGTTGTTTCATTGTTTCAGTTCTTCAGGGGGCATGCTCAGGGTAGTGCTGGTTAATGCATGATGATAAAAATAGAGAAATGGCCTTAAGCAATTAACCAAATAAACAGATAAAAGGGTTCAAATGGTTCAAATCACCAAATGCGAATATAATCAATGCTGAAACATGTTACTCACCTGGTAACTTTATGAATAGTGGTGAGAATTTGGGATTGCTTAGTACTATCAGAAAATTGGTAATGGTTGTGATTTAATTATATAAATGTAGGCTACAGTTTGACGCGTTACACACACACAGAGCTTGACATTAGGGATGCACCGATCATGATTTTTCATGGCCGATTCCGTTACCGATTTTTTACAAACAAACTGGACGATTTCCGATTTCCGATTTTAAGCAACAAACAAGAAAGAACGAAAGTGTGCATTAACAAGATATTTAGTATTTAATAGGCCAAACTTGCTTTTGGCTATTGAAAACAATAACTGTAACCATCTGAAATTAACAGCAGTATCTGCACAGTAAGTAGCCTACATTCAATACAAACATAGATGGTACACACATCAGCATTTAGCTTTTGTTTATGAATTGGGTTGAAACTACATAGAACTGGCCTTAAATTAAAAGATTAACTGTAACCATGTGAAATTAAAGACAATAACTGCATTCTACAATCCAAACACCACAATCAACACACATTCAATAAGATGTTTCTTAATCAGCATTCAGTATTTTAGTTTTTAAATTTGTTTTTAAATTAAAAAAAAAGGTCTTTACCAGTGAGACTAAATAAAAGTATGCTATATAAATACATTTTCCAAAATGTTAAGATCAAATAATGTTGGTGCAAATAAATCAAAGATGCAAAGTGTTTAATTCATCCAATTAAAAAAATATATATACATACGGTAATGATTCAGAAGAGGGTGTGACAAAATGGCTCGACAGCGCCACCTATACCAAGAAAATCAACAGCCTTCCAGCTATGTTTCACGTACATGCACGAAAATTGGCACACACATGTAACACACCAATACCTACAAAAAAGACTCTTGGAGCGAAATTCTAAACCCAACAGGAAGTCGGTTATTTTTAATATTATGAGCATATTTTGTGTAATTTTGGTCATTTCCATGTGTTGTATTTTAACGAACTCCTCCTAGAGAGTTCTTCAAATCAACACCAAATTTGGTATGCCTAATCTAAAGGCCTTTGCGATGTTAAATTGCGAAGATCTTGAGTTTTCGTTGAAGGGCGTGTCCGTGGCGGCCTGGCGAATTTCGATGATTCGCCATGAAAAATGAAGTTGCTAAAACACTCACATACAATGTCCAATCTGCCCCAAACTTCACATGTTTGATAAGACTCCGAACCTGAACAGATTGACATGCCCATATTCAGTTATAGTCATAGCGCCACCTATTGGCAACAGGAAGTGACATATTTTACGCTGCGACGAACTACTCCTAGAAATTTTATGAAATCAATGTCTTTTTTGTGGTCAGTCTAATCTAAAGGCCTGTGTGATGTTCAGTTGTGAAGATCTTGAGTTTTCGTTAAAAGGCTTGTTCATGGCGCCGCGACGAAGTTCTATGTCTCGCCATGGGAATAAAAGATGTTATAACTCAGGCATAAAATGTCCGATCTTCCCCAAACTTCACATGTGTGATAAGAGTCCTGGCCTGAACAGATCTGCAGGCCAATATTCCACCGGGTGTGGCAGAATGGCTCGATAGCGCCACCTATACACTTTCAACGGAGTACGTATAAACTTTAAACGGAGTGCGCCTCGAGCTTTGTGTCACGTACATGTACAAAAATCGGTACACACATGTAACACACCAGTATCTACGAAAAAGTCTCTTGGTAAGAAATCCGAATCCCAACAGGAAGTCAGTTATTTAGAATTTTCTCAGCAAAATTGGTGTTGTTTTTGCCATTTTCAGGGGTTGTGCTTTAACAAACTCCTCCTAGAGATTTATTCAGATCAACACCAAACTTGGTCAGTGTTATCTAAAGGCCTTTGCGAAGTTAAATTGCGATGATCTTGAGGTTTCGTTAAAGGGCGTGTCCATAGCGGCTTGACAAATTTCGATGATTCACCATGAAAAAGGAAGTTGCTGTAACTCAGACATACAATGTCCAATCTGCCCCAAACTTCACATGTTAGATAAGACTTCTGCACTTAACAGATCTACATGCCCATATTCAGTTATAGTCATAGCACCACCTATTGGCAACAGGAAGAGACATTTTACGCAGAGACAAACTACTCCTAGAGATTTTTTGACATTAATGTATTTTTTTTGGTCAGTCTAACATAAAGGCCTGTGCAATGTTAAATTGTGGCAATCTTGAGTTTTTGTTAAAGGTCGTGTCCATGGCGCCATGACAAAATTTGATGTCTCGACACAGCAAGAGAAGTTGTTGTAACTCAGGCATAAAATGTTTGATCTTCCCCAAACTTCACATGTTCGATAAGAGTCCTGGCCTGAACACATCTGAAGGCCAATAGTCCATTATAATGATAGCGCCACCTGCTGGCAACAGGAATATTGGCACATATATGGAATAAACATTGATATATTCTACTTATATTTTTGAGATTAAATGCATATTGCTCACCGTTCACCTATTTACTAAAGCCACTCGCTGCTGGTGAGCCCGGGTGCAAGGGCCTGTTCATCGCTGCTTGCAGCTTTAATTATTATTAGGGCCCGAGCACCGATGGTGCGAGGACCCTCTTGTTTCTGTGTCGTTTATTATTAGGGCTCAAGCCCGAAGGGGCGAAGAGCCCTATTGTTCCCCTAAGGATTATTCTTATTATTTATTTTTTTTTTATGTATTTTTTTAAACCTTCCGGGCATTTTTGGGGGCCTTAACATGCTCAAAAACTCTTGAAAATTGGCACACACATTGGAATCTGCGGCTATCAGGACGACACAGAGACTGGGACCCGGGCGTGGCACAGGGGCTCTACAGCGCCCCCTGGAACACAGTCAGAAATCTTGAACCATAGCTCACACACGCTTGCATGTATTTATATGAAACTCAATACACTTATAGATCTCATTGAGCTGAACAACTTTCGCGCTCTATGTCATAGGCTCCGCCCAAAAGGAAGTCAGCTATTCAGGGCTGTTTAAAAAAAGCATGCTCTGGAATTAAATATACTTGTCATAAGTTTTTTACTTGATTGCCACGAAACTCGGTCAACATGATCTCAAGACATTGGGGATGAAAAATTGTTTGCTGTATGATACCGATCGTATATATGTGACTATTAAGAGTCAACGTTATAGCGCCACCAGCTGGCAGCAGGAAGTGTGTCATTTTCAAAATGTTTTGAATTCAGCATCTTATTTTTACTCGATTTGCTGCAAACTTCATCAGAATAATGACAAAACACGGCCGATGAAAATCTGTTGTGGGGATATTGATATCTAATATAGTGTTGCCATGGCAACGTGTCAAACTTGAATATTCTGTTATGGTGAGTTTGAGGCAGATAACAAGCTCAGATTTACATGAAAGTCAAAACACATATCGGTATTATTGATAGCTAGACAATGGCAAATGCTTTTAAAAGGGCGTGAAGGAGGCACTGTATAGCGCCACCTTTTGTCAAAAGTGGGGGGGTTAGTTTTAGCTACAGACACCAAACTTGGTACATAAATTGTTCTAATCAAGTCGGACAACTTTCTAATTCACAGTCATAAGCTACGACCAACAGGAAGTCGGCTATTTTGATTTGAATGTGTATTTTTTAGATTTTACAGTTGTGAATTAATGCATACTCTTCACAGGGGAAGTACACTATACACACCAAACTTTGTCTACATGAAGAAAAAACATTGAGGAACTTAAATTGTGAACGGATTTTGGTTAGCTTGAACGGTTTTGTCGTGGTGATTTTTTGAAATGACAGTAAAAAGGGAAACATTAATTGTCTTGTATGTTTAAATTGCAGCTTCCAAACACTTCAAAGCATTTTTTCATACAGAGATCAAATTATTCTGAGGAATTATGCATAGTTTCACGACTTTACAACACTGTATGGATAACAGAAAATTAAAAAACTGTCAGACATCTCAACTGAGATGATCTCACTCTGGCCACTCTGTCTGTGTGAGGAAAGGGAGGGGGAGAGGGAGGGGGTTGGTGACTGTGAATGTTTGGTGACTGGACAGTGTGTGTGGATTGTAGGGAGGGGCTGTCTGGCAGAGAGAGAGAGAGAGAGAGAGAGAGAGAGAGAGACCTAATCATCCCTTTAATAATCAGGAAAAAAAAATCTGTATTTTAAATTGTTATTGTTTTTGTTGTTGCTAATGGTGGTGTTTTTTCCTTTCATTACAGGTTAAGAAATCTCTTAGGCCTTATCCTTTTCTGACAGTTTTAGGGATTTAAAAACATCCTAAGAATCCTTATTTGTGCTGCAAATAATAATTTCAAACTCATTTGATACTGACCTATGACAACCTGTGACGTGACATGACATTTATTAATCTCATGGATGTAACAGTAAATCTCTTCAACTGACAGATAAAGCTGCAATGCAAGCAAAACTATTTCACAAATGCTTATAGGTCATTAAAATCATTACAAAACACTAATAAATTATTTAAGGATTTGGTAACACTGTAAAATAATGTCTAATTTGTTAACATTAGTAAATGCATTGGTAACACTTTATAATAACTGCACTCATTAGCTAAGCATTAGTAAATAGTTCATGATTATAAAGCCTTTTCCCTCAATAATAGTAATTATTAAGCAGTAATACATCTATAAATAAATTGTTCTTGGTTTAAAAGCACATATGTTACAAAATAGATTAAAGTCTCAGTTGTCTTATAAAATAAATTAATAAACACAACCCAGTTTGATTCAGATTTCAGAAATATTTATTTCAAGATGCAATAAAAGGAAACTGTACACTTGAAAAGCTTTTGAGCGATTCTTGAAGGATTAGCATCACCTCCTCTTGTACGATGGTTTGAGGAATATATCTTCCAGATAGTACTGCCGCTCCCTATATGCAGAGTATGCAGTCTTCGTAGGGCACCAACTCCCAGAGGGGGCACCATCCCAGTTGCTCAAAAAAAAAACACAAAAAAAAAAAAAACATGCGCCATTCTCCCATCTGTGCTCGCGACCGCTCACACCTCATGTTTGCGGCTGAATGTTCGTAATTGATGGATGGACATCTATGCCTGGGTATAGAACATTAGCAATCCGGCACAGAGAAATGAAAACTAAAGACAAAAAAAAAACAGGCATAAAGTTGTCTTGACATTGGACATTCGAGAGTCTCAAATTTAGGGCCGGTCTCTAAAGTTACATGTGATATTGTTATACACTTTTCTAACGTCAGTAGCATTTGAAGAGAATGACTTACAGTCATAAAAACAACTGTAATTGTTCATCTAGGTGACAGCTATAATGCACAATTAATTTTAATGTTTGATATATATTACAACAAACTGTAAGTCATATGTAAATTATGCTACTTTTTCACATGGGCTCAAATGCAAATTTGAAGCTCAATAGCATTTGAGAAGAAAGACTTGCAGTCACAAAACAGTTGTAATGTGTTCATATAGGTGTCAGCTACAATGCACACCTTATACATTTTTTATAAATAGAAAAATAAAGCGTTACTAAAGTTATATATATTGTTCTGTGTATGTGATTTTAAAGTCTAGATTGGTCGGATTAACCCTTTAACTGCCGCATCCCTTAAAACTTGATTGTCAGAGGGTTACTGTAAATGCTTATGCCCGCTGGGCACAGTTTTCCCGATGCCACCAGGGTGGCGTTGCACTGATGGCTTGAGCCCGACATCGCTGCTTGCAGCTATATTTAGGTCTCAAACCCGAAGGGGCGAAGAGCCCTATTGTTCTTCTAAGAATTATTCTTATTATTATTTTTTATTTTTTATTAAACCTTCCAGGGGGTTTTAGGGGCCTTAACATGCTCAAAACCTCTTGAAAATTGGCACACACATTGGAAACTGCGGCCATCAGGACGCTGCAGAGGCTGGGACCCACGAAACTCGGTGAACATGATCTCAAGACATTGGGGATGAAAAATTGCGAGGGGATTTTTGATATCTCGAACGGTTTGCCCGTGGCGAGGCGTTGAAATTATGGCGAGAAATGAGAAACAGGAAATGTCTAATAACATCCACATACATTTCCTGAATTTGATCAAACTTCATTGGTTTGTTCGTTGTATGATACTGATCGTATATATGTGACTATTAAGAGTCAACATTATAGCGCCACCAACTGGCAGCAGGAAGTGTGTCATTTTCCAAATGCTTTGAATTCAGCATCTTATTTTTACTCTATTTACTTAAAACTTCATCAGAATAATGACAAAACACGTCCGATGTAAATCTGTTGTGGGGATATTGATATCTGATATAGTGTTGCCATGGCAACGTGTCAAACTTGAATGTTCTGTTATGGTGAGTTTGAGGCAGACAACAAGCTCAGATTTACATGAAACTCAAAACACATATCAGTATTAGTGATAGCTAGACAATGGCAAAAGCTTTTAAAAGGGCGTGAAGGAGGCACTCTATAGCGCCACCTTTTGTCAAAAGTGGGGGGGTTAGTTTTAGCTACAGACACCAAACTTGGTACATTAATTTTTCTTTTCAAGACGGACAACTTTCTAATTCAGTCATCAGCTACGACCAACAGGAAGTCGGCTATTTTTATTTGAATATTTAAATTGAGCTCTGATTTAATGCATACTCCTCACAGGAAATGTTCACTATACTCACCAAACTTTGTCTACATGTTGAAAAAACATTGAGGAACTTAAATTGCGAACGGATTTTGGTTAGCTTGAACGGTTTTGTCGTGGTGATTTTGCCATATGCATAGTTCCATGACTTTACAACACTGTATGATTAAAAGAAAATTAAAAAACTGTCAGACATCTCAACTCACTCTGTCCCTCTGTTTGAGGAATGTATGTGTGCTGACTGAGTGTGTGTGTGTGTGTGTGTGTGTGTGTGTGTCTGTGAGTGGGGGATGGGCATGAGCTGAGTGGCAGACCCAATGAGAGAGAGAAAGAGAGAGACTTAATCATCTCTTTAATCACCAGAAAAAAAAAGTATTTTAAATTGTTATTTTTTGTTGCTTTTGCTAACATTGCTGTTTTCATTACAGCTTAAGAAATCTCTTAGGCCTTATCCTTTTCTGACAGTTTCAGGAATTAAAAACAAAATTCTAAAAATACTTATTTGTGGTCCAAATAATAATTTAAATCTCATTTGATACTGACCTATTCCATCCTGTGACATGACATGTATCTACATTTTTAAAATAAAAACATGAAAATAAACAAACAACAACACAGATTGATACAGAACTCAGAAATTTTATTGTGGATTTATTATCAAATCAGCCTGTAAATGAATCATACTCCTCCAAGAAGACACAAGTAGTTCACACCAAACTTTTTCAACATGATGCCAATATACTGAAGATGTTAAATTGCGAATGGGTTTAGGATACCTTAAATGGTGTGGCCATACCGATTTATTAAAGTAACATAAAAAATACAATAGTTATTTTACTATATCTTTAACATTCTTCATTCCAACTCTTCATAATTTTTTATATACGTAGAAGTCATCATTTGAAAGAAGCACAGTAAGTTTCATAGCTTTATCATTTTCAAGAGCCAGCTTAAAATTAAAACTATCATAACATATAAATCAAGCTTGCAATTATTAGTACCAATAATGGCCACCAGATGGAGCTATATGATTACTTTTAAATAATTATTGTAGAAACAAGTATGATTTAAATCATTTATAGAAATCTTTCAAGGAAAAATTATATGTATTTTACTGATAAAATGACCCTCACTTAATTAGAATAATATGCTGAAGTATTGTGAAATACTGTGTATTAAGAATAATTCTTTATAGGCTTTATGGACAGATAAGTTTGGAGTGACTGTTGAAGGATCAGCACCACATCCTCTTTTACCACTGTTTAAAGAATTTATCTTACAGAACAGGTGCGAATGAATTTTGGATAGCTTGAATGGTTTTGTCATGGTGATTTTTTGAAATAACAGTAAAAAAGGAACCAGTAAATGTCTTTTATTTTTTTAAGTGCAGCTTCTAAACACTTCAACAAAATGTACACATAGAAGACAAGTCATGCTGAGGAAATATGCATAGTTTCATGACTATACAGCACTATATGGATGATAGAAAATTAAAAAACTACCATTCATCTGATGTCACTCTGTCCCTCTGTCACTGTGGGTAATGTGTGTGTGTGTGTGTGTGTGTGTGTGTGTGTGTGTGTGTGTGTGTTTGTGTGTTAACTGTGTGTGCTGAGTTTGTGTGAATGTGTGGGAGAGGGGATGGGCTTGGTGTCAGAGAGAGAGAGAGAGAGAGGGAGGGAGAAATAATCATCTCTTCAATCACCAGCAGAAAAAAAAAACAATTTTGTGTTGTTGTTGTTTTTTTCATCATTACAGCTTAAGAAATATCTTAGGCCTCAACATCAATTGTTGCTGCTTTATATAGCCTTCTCCCAAAATTAATTGTCATTAGTAAGCATTTTATAAATACAGCTATAATTAAATTGTTCATGGTTTATATGCACATTTATTTTGAGGAGATTAAAGGCTGTAATCTTCCTAAAAAAAAATAAAAAAAAAATAAACGAACACAGAACTCAGAAACATTTATTTCAAGATGCAATAAAAGAAAACTGTACACTATATATATATATATATATATATATATATATATATATATATATATATATATACAATTGCATAAGTTTATATTTAATTTTTTTTTTATCAAGAGTACAGCTAATAATAATAATAATAATAATAATGCATTTTATTTAAGGCGCCTTTCAAACCACTCAAGGTCACCGTACAACAAGTAACAACAGTAACAATATTAAAACAAAAAATAACAGCAAATAACAATGTCAATAAAAAACCACAATAATATTAGAATAGCACAACATATTGTGGAATACTATATTAAGACTTTATATATAGGCTTTATGAACAGATAGGTTTTGAGAGATTCTTGAAGTACTAGCATCACCTCCTCTTGTACGACGGTTTGAGGAATATATCTTCCAGATAGTACCGCCGCTCCCTATATGCAGAATACGCAGTCTTCGTAGGGCACCAACTCCCAGAGGGGGCACCATCCCAGTAGCTCAAAAAAAATTAAACATGCACCATTCTCCCATCCGCGCTCGCGACCGCTCGGACATTTGCAGAAGAATGTTCGTAATTGATGGATGGACATCTATGCCCGGGTAGAAGACATCAGCAATCCGGCACAGAGAAAGAAAAATAAAGTAAAAAACAAAACAAAAACAGGCATAAAGTTGGCTTGACATTGGAGAGTCTCAAATTTAGGGACCGTCTCTAAAGTTACATGTGATATTGTTATACACTTTTCTAACGTCAGTAGCATTTGAAAAGAATGACTTACAGTCATAAAAACAACTGTAATTGTTCATCTAGGTGACAGCTATAATGCACCATTAAATTGAATGTTTGATATTTATTAAAACAAACTTTAAGTCATATGTAAATTATGCTACTTTTTCACATGGGCTCAAAAGCAAATTTGAAGCTCAGTAGCATTTGAGGAGAAAGACTTGCAGTCATAAACCAATTGTAATGTGTTCATTTAGGTGTTAGCTATGATGCACAACTTATACATTTTTTATATATATTAAAATAAAGTGTTACTAAAGTTATATATATTGTTCTGTGTATGTGATTTCAAAGTCTAGACGGGTCGGATTAACCCTTTAACTGCCATATCCCTTAAAATTTGATTGCCAGAGGGTTACTGTAAATGCTTATGCCCGCTGGGCACAGTTTTCTCGATGCCACCGGGGTGGCGTTGCACTGACGGCTTGAGCCCGCCATCGCTGCTTGCAGCTATATTTATTATTATTATTCCGCTTCTCCGAAATGAATCGCATTTTTGAGGGCCTAAACATGCTCAAAAAGTCATGAAACTTTGCACACACCTCCGAACTGGCGAAAATTTATGTCTGATTTGGGTTTCAGAAGTGGGTGTGGCAAAATGGCTCGACAGCGCCACCTATACACGTTCAGCGGTGTGCGCCTCGAGCTACGTTTCACGTACATGCACGAAAATTGGCACACACATGTACCACACCAATACCTACAAAAAAGACTCTTGGACCAAAATTCTAAACCCAACAGGAAGTCGGTTATTTTTAATTTTATGAGCAAATTTTGTGTCATTTTTGTCATTTCCATGCGTTGTATTTTAACGAACTCCTCCTAGAGATTTATTCAGATCAACACCAAATTTGGTATGCCTAATCTAAAGGCCTTTGCGATGTTAAATTGCGAAGGTTTTGAGTTTTCGTTAATGGACGTGTCCGAGGCGGCCTGGCGAATTTCATTGATTCGCCATGAAAAATGAAGTTGCTATAACTCAGACATACAATGTCCAATGTGCCCAATACTGCACATGTTTGATGAGACTCCGAACCTGAACATATTGACATGCCCATATTCAGTTATAGTCATAGCGCCACCTATTGGCAACAGAAAGTGACATATTTTACGCTGCGAAGAACTACTCCTAGAAATGTTATGACATCAATGTCTTTTTTGTGGTCAGTCTAATCTAAAGGCCTGTACGATGTTAAATTGAGAAGATCTTGAGTTTTCGTTAAAGGGCGTGTCCATGGCGCCATGTCAAAGTTCGATGTCTCGCAATGGGAGTAGAAGTTGTTGTAACTCAGTCATAAAATATCAGATCTTGCCCAAACTTCACATGTTTGATAAGAGTACTGACTTGCACACATCTGGAGGCTAATATTCTATTGGGTGTGGCAAAATGGCTCGATAGTGCCACCTATACATTTTCAATGGAGTGCGCCTCGAGCTACATGTCATGTACATGTACGAAAATCGGTAAACATATGTAACACACCAATAGCTACAAAAAAGTCTCTTGGTACGAAATCCGAATCCCAACAGGAAGTCGTTTATTTTTAATTTTCCCTGCAAAATTGGTGTTGTTTTTGTCATTTTCAGGGGTTGTATTTTAACGAACTTCTCCTAGAGATTTATTCAGATCAACATCAAACTTGGTCAGTGTAATCTAAAGCCCTTTGCAATGTTAAATTGCGAAGGAATTGAGGTTTCGTTAAAGGGCGTGTCCATGGCGTCCTGACAAATTTCGATGATTCGCCATGAAAAATTATGGTGCTATAACTCACACATACAATGTCCAATCTGCCCCAAACTTCACATGTTTGATAAGACTCTTCACCTGAACAGATCTACATGCCAATATTCAGTTATAGTCATAGCGCCACCTACTGGCAACAGGAAGTGACATATTTTACACTGTGACAAACTACTCCTAGAAATTTTATGACATCAATGTCTTTTTTGTGGTCAGTCTAATCTAAAGACCTGTGTGATCTTTAGTTGTGAAGATCTTGAGTTTTTGTTAAAAGGCGTGTCCATGGCGCCATGACGAAGTTTGATGTCTCGCCATGGGAATAAAAGATGTTATAACTCAGGCATAAAATGTCCGATCTTGCCCAAACTTCACATGTGTGATAAGGGTCCTGGCTTGAACACATCTGAAGGCCAATATTCCATTATAACGATAGCGCCACCTGCTGGCAACGGGAAGATTGGCACACATATGGAATAAACTTTGATATATTGCACTTATATTTATTTGTTTAAATGCATATTTCTCAACGTTCACCTTTTTACTAAAGCCACACGATGGCGGTGAGCCCGGGTGCGAGGTCCCGTTCATCGCTGCTTGCAGCTTTATTATTAGGGCTCAAGCCTGGAGGGCGAGAGCCCTATTGTTTTCCTTAGGATTATTTGTTATTATTATTATTATTATTAGGGCTCAAGCCTGGAGGGCGAGAGCCCTATTGTTTTCCTTAGGATTATTTTTTAGTATTATTATTATTATTATTATTATTATTATTTTCTAACGTTACGGGGGCTTTTGGGGCCTTAACATGCTTAAAAAGTCTTGAAAATTGGCACACACATTGGAACCTGCGGCCATTAGGGCCGGGCAGAGACTGATACACGGGCGTGGCACAGGGGCTATACAGCGCCCCCTGGAATATGGAGGGCCATATATCATACATACTTGTACGTAGACGTACGAAACTCGGTACACGTATAGAACTCATCAATACAAACAACTTTCGTATTGCATATCATAGGCTCCGCCCAACAGGAAGTTGGCTATTTAGGGTTTATTATTCATATTTGTCATCAAAGTTGTGGGGGCTTTTGAAGTTCGTAACATAATCAAAAACTCTTGAAAATTTGCACACACTTTGGAATCTGTGGCCTTTAGGAGCCTTTAGAGGCTGTTACCCGGGCGTGGCACAGGGGCTCTACGGCGCCCGCTGGAACACAGTCAGAAATGTTGTTGTATAGCTCACACATACTTGCACGTATTAATATGAAACTCAGTACACACATAGATCTCATCGTGCTGAACAACTTTCGTATTGCATGTCATAGGCTCTGCCCAACAGGAAGTCAGCTATTTAGAGTTATGTAAAAAGCGCATGCTCTGGAATTTGATATACTTGTCATAGGTTTTTTACTCGATTGCCACCAAACTCGGTCAACATGATCTCAAGACATTGGGGATGAAAAATTACCAGGGGATTTTTGATATCTCGAACGGTTTGCTCGTAGCGAGGCGTTGAATTTATGGCTAGAATTGAGAAACAGGAAGTGTCTAATACCATCCACATACATTTCCTAATTTTAATCAAACTTCATCAGATTATTCATTGTATGATGTCGATCGCATATATGTGACTATTAGGAGTCAAAGTTATAGCGCCACCAACTGGCAGCAGGAAGTGTGTCATTTTCAAAATGCTTTGAATTCAGCATCTTATTTTTACTCGATTTGCTTCAAACTTCATCAGAATAATGTTAAAACACAGCCGATATAAATCTGCTGGGGGGATATTGATATCTAAAAATATTGTTGCCGTGGCAACATGTCAAACTGGAATACTTCTCAGGTGATTTTGAGGCATATAACAGGCTTAGAATTTCATCAAACTCAGAACACATATCAGTATTAATGATAACTAGACACTGACAAAAGTTCATAAGAGGGCGTGGAAGAGGCACTCTATAGCGCCACCTTTTGTCAAAAGTGGGGGGGTTAGTTTTAGCTACAGACACCAAACTCTGTACATAAATTGTTCTTATCGAGACGGACAACTTTCTAACTCACAGTCATCAGCTACGACCAACAGGAAGTCGGCTATTTTGATTTGAATGTGGATTTTTTTTACATTTAGCTGTGAATAAATGCATACTGCTCAGCGGAGAGTAACACTATACACACCAAACTTTGTCTACATGATGCCAAAACATTGAGGAACTTTAATTGCCAAAGGATTTTGGATAGCTTGAACGGTTTTGACGTGGTGATTTTTTTAAATGACAGTAAAAAGGGAATTATTAATTGTCCTGCATTTTTAAATTCCAAACACTTCAAAACTTTTTTCATACAGAAAAAAAAGTCATTCTGAGTAAATATGGATAGTTTCACGACTTTACAACACTGTATGGGTAACAGAAAATAAAAAAACTGTCAGACATCTCATCTCACTCTGTCCCTCTGTTTGAGTTGTATGTGCTGAGACTTACATTGTCTGAGAGAAAATGCGCCCCTACAGGTGCAATTCCTGAAAAGGAAATTCGACTGAAAGGGAGGAGACTCTCTTTTAGTTTCATTTTTAAATCGGTTAAAATACAAATAAATACTTAGATTTAATTCACACTGACAAGCTAAACCAACATATATGATTATTACCGGGTCAGGGCTCATTAATAATTGATTTGTGGTCAGTGATACGTGAGAAACACGAGAGATGAATCATCGCTCTGAGCAGGAGCGTGTGGAATGATGAGCTCAGAAAAAACCGAGTTTATTCTTGTTTTATAGCTTTTAAAATTAAAATATTAAAGCGATATCACACAATTCACCAATTAGAACACACCAGGAGCTAAATTCAGATGTTTTTGAACTGTTTGTGTGAAAATGAAATATTTGCAGCTGCCTATCTGAAATCACCGCCTCCGATCAGCGCGTACAGAGTTCAAAACAAACGAATTTATTCTTGTTTAAGAGCATTTTTAAATAAAATATTGCCATAAATGCACACAATACACCCATTATAACACAAGAGCTAAATGCAGGTGTTTGTGACCCGTTTAAGTGTGCAAGACTATTTGAAAGCGCGACTGGCACAATATCTCTCGAGCTGCAGGATTCTGCCTTTCGTCGTACGAATGAACACATCACAGACAAGATTATTTCAAAATACATAATAGCTTGGCAAATATAAACGAAAACAGCCACATGGACATAAACTGTTGAGAAATAAATCTGAAGTAGATCTACTGGATTTGAATATTAAGTGACCGCATATACCAGCTGCTTCTGTCTTCAATTTTAATCTACATATAAAAAAGGAAACTCATTCATCTTGGCTGCTTTTTAATGTGTGTACGTATTTATTTATGTATTTATTTATTATTTTGCTCTAACAAGAATTAATCTATATTTAATTAAACCAATTACATTTTATTTTACATTTTATTTGTCCAATTCTGCATCTTTACGCCTAAAAACCTAAAACATGCTCTATTATACTATTATTAGCAATTTCTTTATCGTCCAATTTATCTGGTGTACACACTTTTATTTTCATAATAAACTTGCTTGTTAGATTATACACAGTTACAGTGGTCTATAATAAATATTAACAGGTTTTATTTAAGCTGTTTAGAATGATTGCAGTAGGCTAATTTTTTTTTAAATGTAAATCCAAAAAAAAAAAATAAATAAAATAAAAAACATTGGAAAACAATAACTGTTGTACTTTTTCATACATTTTGTATAATTTCATAGTTTATGCATTATAGTTATAAAAACAAATAAATTTAGCCACTCACATAGAAATCTTAGGCCTTATCCTTTTCTGAAAGTTTTAGGGATTTTTAAAAATCCAAAAAAACCTTATTTGTGCTGCAAATAATAATTTTAAACTCATTTGATACAGACCTCTGACATCCTGTGACATGATATTTATTTGAATTTACATAATCTCATGGATGTAACAGTAAAACTGTTCATCTCACAGATCAAGACTAAGCTGTAATGCAAGCAGAACTTTCACAAATGCTTGTAGGTCAATAAAATCATTACAAAAGAAAAATCATTTAAGGATTTGATAACACTGTAAAATAATGTCTAATTTGTTAACATAAGCAAATGCATTAATAACACTTTGTAACAACTGCACTCAATAGTAAATAGTCAGTTCATGCTTTATAAAGCCTTGTCCCAACATTAATAGTCATTAGTAAGCAGTTTATAAATACAGCTATAAATAGCTTGGTTTATAAGCACATTTATTAAAAAGGAGAGTAAAGGGTCAGTTATCTTCCTATGAAAAATAAAAAAATAAAAATAAACAAACAACAACACAGATTGATACAGAACTCAGAAATGTTATTGTGGATTTATGATAAAATCAGCCTGTAAATGAATTCATACTCCTCCAAGAAGACACAATTAGTTCACACCAAACTTTTTTAACATGAAGCCAATATACTGAAGATGTTAAATTGCGAATGGGTTTAGGATTCCTTAAATGTTGTGGCCATAGCGATTTATTAAAGTAACATAAAAAAATACAATATTTATTTTACTATGTTTAAAATTTTTCATTCCAACTCTTCATAATTTTTTATATACGTAGAAGTCATCATTTGAAGGAAGCACAGTAAGTTTCATAGCTTTATCATTTTCAAGAGCCAGCATAAAATTAAAACTATCATAACTTATAAATCAAGCTTGCAATTCTTAGTACCAATAATGGCCACCAGATGGAGCTATAGGATTACTTTTAAATACTTATTAAAGAAACAAGTATGATTTAAATCATTTATAGAAATCTTTCAAAAAATAATATGAATTTTATGTATTTTACTGATAAAATGACCCTCACTTAATTAGAATAACAAGCTGAAGTATTGTGAACTGTATATTAAGAATTATTCTTAATAGGCTTTATGGACAGATAAGTTTTGAGTGACTCTTGAAGGTTCAGCACCACACCCTCTTTTACCACTGTTTAAAGAATTTATCTTACAGAACAGGTGCGAATGAATATTGGATAGCTTGAATGGTTTTGTCGTGGTGATTTTTTGAAATAAGAGTAAAAAAGTAACCAGTAAATGTCTTTTATTTTTTTAAGTGTCTAAACACTTCAACAAAATATACACATAGAAGACAAGTCATGCTGAGGAAATATGCATAGTTTCATGACTATACAACACTATATGGATGATAGAAAATTAAAAAACTACCATACATCTGATGTCACTCTGTCCCTCTGGGTAATGTGTGTGTGTGTGTGTGTGTGTGTTAAGTGTGTGTGCTGAGTTTGTGTGAATGTGTGGGAGAGGGGATGGGCTTGGTGTCAGAGAGAGAGAGAGGGAGGGAGACTTAATCATCTCTTTAATCACCAGCAGAAAAAAAAAGCAATTTGGTGTTGTTGTTGTTTTTTCATCATTACAGCTTAAGAAATATCTTAGGCCTCAACATCAACTGTTGCTAGCCTACTCCCAAAATTAATAGTCATTAGTAAGCATTTTATAAATACAGCTATAATTAAATTGTTCATGGTTTATATGCACATTTATTTTGAGGAGATTAAAGGCTGTAATCTTCCTAAAAAAAAAATAAAAAAAAAAATAAACAAACACAGAACTCAGAAACATTTATTTCAAGATGCAATAAAAGAAAACTGTACACTACATATATATATATATATATATATATATATATATATATATATATATATATATATATATATATATATATATATATATATTAGTGCTGTCAATCGATTAAAAAAAATTAACTAATTAATCGCACAATTTTTTAAAATTAATCGCGATTAATCGCAATTAAAAGACTGAAACTTTTTGGATATGTAAATGTAAAATGTAAATAATTAATGTAAACTCAAGACAAAGAAACTATTTAAATTCAAAATATGATTGTTAATTGGAATTTTTGTTTAACTTGTAACAAAGATTTTCTCATGTAAACAACATACCTGCAATAAACCATCAATATCCTCCAAATTAACTGTTGGCTTGAAAGCCATATTTATTACAGAAATAAAAACACAGGCATGTAAGTACCATTTGAATTTCAAAACAATCAATGCCAATAAAAGACAAAAATGGATTTCCATGTTGAATTCTAAGTGGACTGCAAAAAAATTCCAAAAAATAGTCATTGCCAGTGCTTTAAGTGGGCCGGTACGCACTGGTACTCAGTACCGCCACTTCCAAATATAGCTCTTGAGCATACCGCCACCTCTCCCTGCGCCCAGAACGTGCTTGTAGCGTACCGGTATGCTCATTTGGACATCTGTTTTAATAGAGGTTTTAATCTTTTACCTGCACTGCCGATTTTCAGAGCGCCCTTCACAATGCAAGCTTCCTAATTCATCCCACCCAGAGCAGAAACTACATTACCCATTCACCCTTAAGTTATACAAGTGAATAGCGCATGTGTCGCTTTTCCCACTGTTAAGTGTCAACAACTCAACGTGGCCGGAGAAGGTGTGTGAAACTCGTTGTGAGTTATACTAAAGCAAAATCTTGAGTATTTATTGTCTGATAAACATTAAAAACTGTCTGCGGAGGTTGAGTCGTCCTGCAGCCCCCGCTGGCTGTTCATTGGCTGCAGCATCTTTTTTCTAAGTTCTAAAAAAATACCGTAGACGGCAAGGCACAAATTTAGATATTAATTTATCTAATTAATCTATAGCCTATGCACAAAGACAATATGATCCTTTTGTCCCCTTTTTGTTTTAAAGCTTGATGAAGAGAGAGAGCGCAAGTTGCTGCAGCTGCGAGGAGGACAGTGATGCACGCGCACAGGAGTGATTGACAGTTCGCGGCACTGTGTACAAAAAATACTCCGCTACACAATTATTTCGTTTATTTTCGTTTAAGCTTATTAACGTTAGCGTTACAGAAAGGTCTGATTTACACACTGTTACAGTCATTGTTTTTTTTGTTTTTTAAACAATGCCATTTGAGTTCATGATTTTAATGTTGCTGCTTCTTGTGGCAGACTAAATGAAGAGTAATGTTTCTTGTGGCAGACTGAAGAGTAATCCGGCAGAGTTTTATACTGAAACTTTCCGTCTAAAAGTCCTTCCTTGGTCTTATCCATATTTCTTTGCACGTTGAACACACATAGGCCACAACTGGAAATAAAAAAAACTGCAACCGCGTTAATTGCGTTATTTTTTTTTAACGCGTTAAATATTTCAAATTAATCGAATGCGTTAACGCGCTAATTATATATATATATATACAATTGCATAAGTTTATATTTATTTCTTTTTTTATCAAGTGTACAGCTAATAATAATAATAATAATAATAATGATAATAATAATAATAATAATGCATTTTATTTAAGGCGCCTTTCAAACCACTCAAGGACACCGTACAACAAGTAACAACAGTAACAATATTAAAACAAAAAATAACAGCAAATAACAATGTCAATAAAAAAACACATTAATATTAGAATAGCACAACATATTGTGGAATACTATATTAAGACTTTATATATAGGCTTTATGAACAGATAGGTTTTGAGAGATTCTTGAAGTACTAGCATCACCTCCTCTTGTACGACGGTTTGAGGAATATATCTTCCAGATAGTACCGCCGCTCCCTATATGCAGAATACGCAGTCTTCGTAGGGCACCAACTCCCAGAGGGGGCACCATCCCAGTAGCTCAAAAAAAATAAAACATGCGCCATTCTCCCATCCGCGTTCGCGACCGCTCAGACATTTGCGGATGAATGTTCGTAATTGATGGATGGACATCTATGCCCGGGTAAAAGACATCAGCAATCCGGCACAGAGAAAAGAAAAATAAAGTAAAAAACAAAACAAAAACAGGCAAAAAGTTGGCTTGACATTGGACATTCGAGAGTCTCAAATTTAGGGACCGTCTCTAAAGTTACGTGATATTGTTATACACTTTTCTAACGTCAGTAGCATTTGAAGAGAATGACTTACAGTCATAAAAACAACTGTAATTGTTCATCTAGGTGACAGCTATAATGCACCATTAAATTGAATGTTTGATATTTATTAAAACAAACTGTAAGTCATATGTAAATTATGCTACTTTTTCACATGGGCTCAAAAGCAAATTTGAAGCTCAATAGCATTTGAGGAGAAAGACTTGCAGTCATAAACCAATTGTAATGTGTTCATTTAGGTGTCAGCTACGATGCACAACTTATACATTTTTTATATATATTAAAATAAAGTGTTACTAAAGTTATATATATTGTTCTGTGTATGTGATTTCAAAGTCTAGACGGGTCGGATTAACCCTTTAACTGCCATATCCCTTAAAATTTGATTGCCAGAGGGTTACTGTAAATCCTTATGCCCGCTGGGCACAGTTTTCCCGATGCCACCGGGGTGGTGTTGCACTGACGGCTTGAGCCCGCCATCGCTGCTTGCAGCTATATTTAGGGCCCGAGCACCGAGGTGCGAGGACCCTCTTGTATCTGCTTTGTTTATTATTATTATTATTATTAGGGCCCGAGCACCGATGGTGTGAGGACCCTATTGTATCTGCTCTGTTTATTATTAGGGCTCAAGCCTGGAGGGCGAGAGCCCTATTGTTTTCCTTAGGATTATTTGTTATTATTATTATTATTATTATTTATTATTATTATTTTTCTTCAAGGTTTCGGGGGCTTTTGGGGCCCTTAACATGCTAAAAAAGTCTTGAAAATTGGCACACACATTGGAACCTGCGGCCATTAGGGCCGGGCAGAGACTGATACACGGGCGTGGCACAGGGGCTCTACAGCGCCCCCTGGAATGCTGAGGGCCATATATCATACATACTTGCACGTAGATGCACAAAACTCGGTACACATATAGAACTCATCAATACAAACAACTTTCGAATTGCATATCATAGGCTCCGCCCAACAGGAAGTTGGCTATTTGGGGTTTATTATTTATATTTGTCGTCAAAGTTGTGGGGGCTTTTGGGGTCCTTAACATACTCAAAAACTCTTGAAAGTTTGCGCACACTTTGGAATCTGTGGCCTTAAGGAGCCTGCAGAGGCTGGGACCTGGGCGTAGCACAGGGGCTCTACAGCGCCCCCTGGAACACAGTCATAAATGTTGATGTATAGCTCACACATACTTGCACGTATTAATATGAAACTCAGTACACATTTAGATCTCATCGTGCCGAACAACTTGCGTATTGCATGTCATAGGCTCCACCCAACAGGAAGTCAGCTATTTAGAGTTATGTAAAAAGCGCATGCTCTGGAATTTGAAATACTTGTCATAGGATTTTTTCTCGATTGCCGCCAAACTCGGTCAACATGATCTCAACACACTGGGGATGAAAAATTGCCAGGGGATTTTTGATATCTCGAACGGTTTGCTCGTGGCGAGGCGTTGAAATTATGGCGAGAAATGAGAAACAGGAAGTGTCTAATACCGTCCACATACATTTCCTGATTTTAATCAAACTTCATCAGATTATTCGTTGTATGATGTCGATCGCATATATGTGACTATTAGGAGTCAAAGTTATAGCGCCACCAACTGGCAGAAGGAAGTGTGTCATTTTCAAAATGATTTGAATTCAGCATCTTATTATTACTCGATTTGCTTCAAACTTCATCAGAATAATGTTAAAACACAGCCGATATAAATCTGCAAGGGGGATATTGATATCTAAAAAATTGTTGGCGTGGCAACATGTCAAACTGGAATACTTCTCAGGTGATTTTGAGGCAAATAACATACTTAGAATTTCACAAAACTCTGAACACACATCAGTATTTCTGATAGGAACTTAAATTGTGAATGGATTTTGGATAGCTTGAATGGTTTTGCCGTGGTGATTTTTTTAAATGACCTTACAAAGGGAATCATTATTGTATTTTTAAATTGCAGCTTCCAAACACGTCAAAGAATTTTTTCATACAGATGAAAAAGTCATTCTGAGGAAATATGCATAGTTTAACGACTTTACAACACTGTATGGATAACAGAAAATTAAAAAAACTGTCAGACATCTCATCTCACTCTGTCCCTCTGTTTGAGTATATGTGCTTCAGACTTCCATTGTCTGAGAGAAATAGCGCCCCTACAGGTTCAATTCCCGGACTTTTACTTTCACTTTTAAATCGGTTAAAAATACAAACAAATACTTAGATTTAATTCACACTGACAAGCTAAACCAACATATCTGATTATTACCGGTTCAGGGCTCATGGATAAATTATTTCTGGCCAGAGATACGTGAGAAATAGGAGAGATGAATCACCGCTGTGATCACGAGCGTCTGGAGTAAAGAGCTCAGAGAAAACGAATTTATTCCTGTTTTAAAGCTTTTAAAAATAAATTATTACAGCGATATCACACAATCAACCAATTAGAACACACCAAGAGCTAAATTAAGATGTTTTTGAACTGTTTGTGTGAAAATGAAATATTTGCAGCTGCCTATCTGAAATCACCGCCTCCGATCAGCGCGTACAGTGTCGAGCTCAAAACAAACGAATTTATTCTGGTTTAAGAGCTTTTTAAAATAAAATATTACCACAAATGCACACAATAAACCCACTGTAACACAACAAGAGGTAAATGCAGGTGTTTGTGACCAGTTTAAGAGTGCAAGACTATTTGAAAGCGCGACTGGCAGAATAACATATATCTCTCGAGCTGCAGGATTCTGGCTTTCGTCGTACGAACGAACACATCACGGACAAGATTATTTCAAAACACATAATAGCTTGGCGAATATAAACGAAAACAGCCACGTGAACATAAACTGGATCTACTGGATTTGAAAATTAAAGTGACCACATTTACCACTTGCTTCTGTCTTCAATTTTAATCTATATAAAAAAGGAAACTCATTCGACTTGGCTGCTTTTTTAATGTGTGCGTACTTATTTATTTACCTTTTAATACATTTTGTATAATTTCATAGTATGTGTATTACAATTATAAAAACAAAAATAAATTTAGCCACTCACATAGAAATAGCTTAGGCCTTAACCTTTTTCTGACAGTTTTAGGGATTTTTAAAAATCCTAAAAAAAACTTATTTGTGCTGCAAATAATAATTTCAAACTCATTTGATACTGACCTATGACATCCTGTGACATTATATTTATTTTAACTTACATAATCTCATGGATGTAACAGTAAATCTGTTCAGCTCACAGATCAATACTAAGCTGTAATGCAAGCAGAACTTTCACAAATGCTTATGAGTTTTTTAAGGATTTGATAACACTGTAAAATAATGTCTAATTTGTTAACATTAGCAAATGCATTGATAACACTTTATAATAACTGCACTCATTATTAAATAGTCAGTTCATGCTTTATAAAGCCTTGTCCCAATATTAATAGTCAGTAGTAAGCAGTTTATAAATACAGCTATAAATAGCTTGTCCTTGGTTTATAAGCACATTTATTAAAAAGGAGAGTAAGTTATCTTCCTATGAAAAATAAAAGATAAAAATAAACAAACAACAACACAGATTGATACAGAACTCAGAAATTTTATTGTGGATTTATGATAAAATCAGCCTGTAAATGAATTCATACTCCTCCTCATACTACTCCATACTCCTTTTTCAACATTATGCCAATATACTGAGATGTTAAATTGTGAATGGGTTTAGGATAGCTTAAATGGTGTTGCCATAGAGATTTATTAAAGTAACATAAAAAAATACAATAGTTATTTTACTATATCTTTACAATTTTTCATTCTAACTCTTCATATTTTTTTATATAAGTAGAAGTCCTCATTTGAAGGAAGCACAGTAAGTTTCATAGCTTTATCATTTTCAAGAGCCAGCATAAAATTTAAACTATCATAACTTATAAATCAAGCTTGCAATTCTTAGTACCTATAATGGCCACCAGAGGGAGCTATAGGATTACTTTTAAATAATTATTGTAGAAACGAGTATGATTTAAATCATTTATAGAAATCTTTCAAATAAAATAATATGTATTTTAGGAATTTTACTGATAAAATGACCCTCACTTAATTAGAATAACAAGCTGAAGTATTGTGAACTGTATATTAAGAATAATTCTTTATAGGCTTTATGGACAGATACGTTTTGAGTGACTCTTGAAGGATCAGCACCACATCCTCTTTTACCACTGTTTAAAGAATTAATCTTACAGAACAGGTGTGAATGAATTTTGGATAGCTTGAATGGTTTTGTCGTGGTGATTTTTTGAAATAATAGTAAAAAAGGAACCAGTAAATGTCTTTTTATTTTTTTAAAGTGCAGCTTCTAAACACTTCAAAAAAATTTTTACACATAAAAGACAAGTCATTCTGAGGAAATATGCATAGTTTCATGACTATACAACACTATATGGATGATAGAAAATTAAAAAACTATCATACATCTGATGTCACTCAGTCCCACTGTCACTGTGGGTAGTGTGTGTGTGTGTGTGTGTGTGTGTTAAGTGAATTAGGTGTGAAACTATCAGGGAGCATTTAGTCTCCAGCGCCAACATTTTACAGAACTGCCACTTTCCTGGAGTCTCCAGAATTACTCGGTGTCAGGTTCTGAGAGACTTAAGATTCCAAAAAATGATTTAATTAGAATACCATGAAGTATTGTGAAATACTATATATTAAGGCTTTATATATAGGCTTTATGAACAGATTAGAGTGACTCGTGAAGGACCAGCACCACCACCACCATTTAGGAGCTCATTTTTATTCCACCTCCTTTCCTGAAAGTCTGTCTTGCAGAATTGACTAAAAATTAATCTTCACATTATTTCCTAATTATTTTGCAATTCTTTTTGTCAGTTCTTCTTGACCTGTTTTTCTCTACCAGCTTTCCTGGACTATTGTATAGCACTCATAAATGATTAAATAAAAAATAATGGTAGTTATTAAGATTGATATGGTTTGGAATTGGTAAAATGTGCTTGGAAAAAAATCACAATAAAACAATGTTTTCATTTTTAAGTTTGGAATATTAACTGAAATGAATGAATGCTATATAAATATTTTTCATGTTAACATAATGTTTATGAATGGAATCTTATTGTAAAGTGTTACTAAAGTTATATATATATTGTTCTGTGAAGGTGATTTTAAAGTCTAGATGATTCGGATTAACCCTTTAACTGCCATATCCTTTAAAACCTCACTGCCAGAGGGATATTGTGAATGCATGTGCCCGTTGGGCACAGTTTACCTGATGCCACCGGGGGTGGCGATGGCACTGGTGGCTTGAGCCCGCCATCGCTGCTTGCAGCTATATTTATTATTATTATTCTTCTTCTTCTTCTTCTCCCGAATGAATCGCATTTTTGAGGGCTTTAACATGCTCAAAAAGTCATGAAACTTTGCACACGCGTCAAACCTGGTGAAAATTTTCGTCTGATATAGGATTCAGAAGAGGGTGTGGCAAAATGGCTTGACAGCGCCACCTATACTAAGAAAATCAACAGCCTTCCAGCTATGTTTCACGTACATGCACGAAAATTGGCACACATATGTAACACACCAATACCTACAAAAAAGACTCTTGGAGCAAAATTCTAAACCCAACAGGAAGTCGGTTATTTTTAATATTATGAGCAAATTTTGTGTAATTTTGGTCATTTCCATGTGTTGTATTTTAACGAACTCCTCCTAGAGATTTATTCAAATCAACACCAAATTTGGTATGCCTAATCTAAAGGCCTTTGCGATGTTAAATTGCGAAGATCTTGAGTTTTCGTTGAAGGGCGTGTCCGTGGCGGCCTGGCGAATTTCGATGATTTGCCACGAAAAATGAAGTTGCTATAACTCAGACATACAATGTCCAATCTGCCCCAAACTTCACATGTTGGATGAGACTCTTTACCTGAACAGATCTACATGCCCATATTCAGTTATAGTCATAGCGCCACCTATTGGCAACCGGAAGTGACATATTTTACGCTGTGACAAACTACTCCTAGAAATGTTTTGACATCAATGTCTTTTTTGTGGTCAGTCTAATCTAAAGGCCTGTGCGATGTTCAGTTGTGAAGATCTTGAGTTTTCGTTAAAAGGCGTGTCCACGGCACCATGGCGAAGTTCGATGTCTCGCCATGGGAATAAAAGATGTTATAACTCAGGCATAAAATGTCCGATCATCCCCAAACTTCACATGTGTGATAAGAGTCCTGACCTGAACAGATCTGCATGCCAATATTCCACTAGGTGTGGCAAAATGGCTCGATAGCGGCACCTGTACACTTTCAATGGAGTGCACCTCGAGCTATGTTTCACGTACATGTACAAAAATTGGTACACGCATGTAACACTCCAATACCTACAAAAAAGTCTCTTGGTACGAAATCTGGATCCCAACAGGAAGTCGGTTATTTTGAATTTTCCCTTCAAAATTGGTGTTGTTTTTGCCATTTTCAGGGGTTGTACTTTAATGAACTCTTCCTAGAGATTTATTCAGATCAACAACAAACTTGATCAGTGTAATCTAAAGCCATTTGCGATGTTAAATTGCGAAGGACTTGAGGTTTCGTTAAAGGGCGTATCCATGGCGGCCTGACAAATTTCGATGTTTCGCCATGAAAAAGGAAGTTGCTGTAACTCAGACATACAATGTCCAATCTGCCCCAAACTTCACGTTAGATAAGACTCTTGACCTGAACAGATCTACATGCCAATATTCAGTTATAGTCATAGCGCCACCTAATGGCAACAGGAAGTTACATATTTTACACTGCGACAAACTACTCCCAGAAATTTAATGACATCAATGTCTTTTTTGTGGTCAGTCTAATCTAAAGACCTGTGTGATGTTTAGTTGTGAAGATCTTGAGTTTTTGTTAAAAGGTGTGTCCATGGCGCCGTGATGAAGTTTGATGTCTCGCCATGGGAATAAAAGATGTTATAACTCAGGCATAAATGTCCGATCTTGCCCAAACTTCACTTGTGTGATAAGGGTCCTGGCCTAAACAGATCTGAAGGCCAATATTCCATCGAGTGTGGCAAAATGGCTCGATAGCGCCACCTATATACTTTCAACGGAGTGCGTATACACTTTAAACGGAGTGCACCTCGAGCTATGTTTCACGTACATGTACAAAAATCGGTACACACATGTAACACACCAATATCTATGAAAAAGTCTCTTGGTACGAAATCCGAATCCCAACAGGAAGTCAGTTATTTAGAATTTTCTCTGCAAAATTAGTGTTGTTTTGGCCATTTTCAGTGGTTGGACTTTAACAAACTCCTCCTAGAGATTTATTCAGATCAACACCAAACTTGGTCAGTGTAATCTAAAGCCTTTTGCGATCTTAAATTGCGAAGATCTTAAGGTTTCGTTAAAGGGCGTGTCCATGGCGGCCTGACAAATTTCGATGTTTCGCCATGAAATAGGATGTTGTTGTAACTCAGGCATAAAATGTCCAATCCTCCCCAAACCTCACATGTTCGACAAAAGTCCTGCCTGGAACACATCTGAAGGCCAATATTCCATTATAATGATAGCGCCACCTGCTGGCAACAGGAAGACTTGCACATATATGGAATAACCATTGATATATTCTACTTATATTTATGAGTTTAAACGCATATTTCTCACCGTTCACCTATTAACTAAAGCCACTCGCTGCCGGTGAGCCCGGGTGCGAGGGACCGTTCATCGCTGCTTGCAGCTTTAATTAGGGCCCGAGCACAGATGGTGTGAGGACCCTCTTGGAATTGCTCCGTTTATTATTATTATTATTATTATTATTATTAGGGCTCAAGCCCGAAGGGGCGAAGAGCCCTATTGTTCCCCTAAGGATTATTCTTATTATTATTATTATTTTTTTTTTTTTTTTTTTTTAAACCTTCCGGGCATTTTTGGGGGCCTTAACATGCTCAAAAACTCTTGAAAATTGGCACACACATTGGAATCTGCGGCCATCAGGACGCCACAGAGACTGGGACCCGGGCGTGGCACAGTGGCTCTACAGCGCCCCCTGGAACACCGTCAGAAATGTTGAACCATAGCTCACACACGCTTGCATGTATTTATATGAAACTCAGTACACTTATAGATCTCATTGAGCTGAACAACTTTCGCGCTCTATGTCATAGGCTCCGCCCAACAGGAAGTCAGCTATTCAGGGCTGTTTAAATAAAGCATGCTCTGGAATTTGATATACTTGTCATAGGTTTTTTACTTGATTGCCACGAAACTCGGTCAACATGATCTCAAGACATTGGGGATGAAAAATTGCCAGGGGATTTTTGATATCTAAAACGGTTTGCTCGTGGCGAGGCGTTGAAATTAGAGCTATAAATGAGAAACAGGAAATGCCTAATAACATCCACATACATTGCCTGAGTTTGATCAAACTTCATCAGTTTGTTCGCTGTATGATACCGATCGTATATATGTGACTATTAAGAGTCAACGTTATAGCGCCACCAACTGGCAGCAGGAAGTGTGTCATTTTCAAAATGCTTTGAATTCAGCATCTTATTTTTAATAGATTTGCTGCAAATTTCATCAGAATAATGACAAAACACGGCCGATGAAAATCTGTTGTGGGGATATTGATATCTAATATAGTGTTGCCATGGCAACGTGTCAAACTTGAATATTCTGTTATGGTGAGTTTGAGGCAGATAACAAGCTCAGATTTACATGAAAGTCAAAACACATATCGGTATTATTGATAGCTAGACAATGGCAAAAGTTCATAAGAGGGCGTGGAAGAGGCACTCTATAGCGCCACCTTTTGTCAAAAGTGGGGGGGTTAGTTTTAGCTACAGACACCAAACTCAGTACAAAAATTGTTCTTATCAAGACGGACAACTTTCTCATTCACAGTCATCAGCTACGATCAACAGGAAGTCGGCTATTTTGATTTGAATGTGGATTGTTTTTTTACATTTAGCTGTGAATTAATGCATACTGCTCAGAGGAGAGTAACACTATACACACCAAACTTTGTCTACATGTTGAAAAAACATTGAGGAATTTAAATTGTGAATGGGTTTTGGATAGCGTGGATGGTTTTGTCGTGGCGATTTTTTTAAATGACAGTAAAGATGGAATTATTAATTTTCCTGCATTTTTAAATTCCAAACACTTCAAAACCTTTTTCATACAGAAAAAAAACGTTATTCTGAGTAAATATGCATAGTTTCATGACTTTACAACACTGTATGAATAACAGAAAATTAAAAAACTGTCAGACATCTCATCTCACTCTCTCCCTCTGTTTGAGTGTGTGTTCTTAGACTTCCATTGTCTGAGAGAAAATGCGCCTCTACAGGTTCAATTCCCGGACTAAAAAAGGGAGGAGACTCTCTTTTGGTTTCACTTTTAAATCGGTTAAAATACAAATAAATACTTGGATTTAATTCACACTGACAAGCTAAACCAATATATATGATTATTATCAGGTCAGGGCTCATTAATAATTGATGTGTGGTCAGTGATACGTGAGAAACACGAGAGATGAATCACCGCTCTGAGCAGGAGCGTGTGGAATGATGAGCTCAGAAAAAACGAGTTTATTCTTGTTTAAGAGGTTTTTAAAATAAATTATTGCCATAAATGCACACAATGCATCCATTATAACACACCAAGAGCTAAATGCAGGTGTTTTTGACCCGTTTATGTGCGCAAGACTATTTGAAAGCGCGACTGGCAGAATAACATATATCTCTCGAGCTGCAGGATTCTGCCTTTCGTCGTAAGAACGAACACATCTCGGACAAGATTATTTCAAAATACATAATAGCTTGGCTAATATAAACGAAAACAGCCACGTGAACATAAACTGTTGAGAAATAAATCTGAAGTGGATCTACTGGATTTTAATATTAAGTGACCGCATATACCAGCTGCTTCTGTCTTCAATTTTAATCTATATAAAAAATTAAACTCATTCATCTTGGCTGCTTTTTTAATGTGTGTACCTATTTATTTATTATTTTACTCTAACAAGACTTAATCTATATTTAATTAAATCAATTACATTATATTTTACATTTGATTTGTCCATTTCTGCATCTAAACGCATAAAAACCTAAAACATGCTCTATTATACTATTGTTAGCAATTTCTTTATCTTCCAATTTATCTGGTGTACACACTTTTATTTTCATAATAAACTTGTTTGTTAGATTATACACAGTTATAGTGGTCTATAATAAATATTGACAGGTTTTATTCAAGCTGTTTAGAATGATTGCCGTAGGCAAATTTTTTTAAATGTAAATCCAAAAAAAAAAATAATAATAATAAATAAATAAAAAACATTGGAAAAGAATAACTGTTGTACTTTTTTATACATTTTGTATAATTTCATAGTTTATGCATTATAGTTATAAAAACAAATAAATTTAGAAATCTTAGGCCTTATCCTTTTCTGACAGTTTTAGGGATTTTTTAAAATCCTAAAAAACCTTATTTGTGCTACAAATAATAATTTCAAATTAATTTGATACTGACCTCTGACATCCTGTGACATGATATTTATTTGAATTTACATAATCTCATGGATGTAACAGTAAATCTGTTCAGCTCACAGATCAAGACTAAGCTGTAATGCAAGCAGAACTTTCACAAATGCTTGTAGGTCAATAAAATCATCACAAAACACTTACAGATCATTTAAAGGATTTGATAACACTGTAAAATAATGTCTAATTTGTTAACATTAGCAAATGCATTGATAACACTTTATAATAACTGCACTCATTAGTAAATAGTCAGTTCATGCTCCATAAAGCCTTGTCCCAATATTAATAGTCAGTAGTAAGCAGTTTATAAATACAGCTATAAATTGCTTGTTCTTGGTTTATAAGCACATTTATTAAAAAGGAGAGTAAAGGGTCAGTTATCTTCCTATGAAAAATAAAAATAAATAAAAAGAAACAAACAACAACACAGATTGATACAGAACTCAGAAATGTTATTGTGGATTTATGATAAACTCAGCCTGTAAATGAATTCATTCTCCTCCAAAAAGACACAAAATTAAAAAAAATTGATAATAGAAAATTAATGAATCACCGCTCTGAGCAGGAGCGTGTGGAATGATGAGCTCAGAAAAAACGAGTTTATTCTTGTTTTATAGCTATTAAAAATAAAGTATTGCAGCGATATCACAAAATTCACCAATTAGAACACACCAAGAGCTAAATTAAGATGTTTTTGAACTGTTTGTGTGAAAATGAAATATTCGCGGCTGCCTATCTGAAATCACTGCTCCGATCAGCGCGCACAGTGTCACAAGTTCAAAACTAACAAATTTATTCTTGTTTAAGAGCTTTTTTAAATAACTTATTGCCATAAATGCACACAATACATCCATTATAACACAACACGAGCTAAATGCAGGTGTTTGTGACCCGTTTAAGTGTGCAAGACTATTTGAAAGCGCGACTGGCAAAATAACATATATCTCTCGAGCTGCAGGATTCTGCCTTTCGTCGTAAGAACGAACACATCACGGACAAGATTATTTCAAAATACATAATAGCTTGGCTAATATAAACGAAAACAGCCACGTGAATATAAACTGTTGAGAAATAAATCTGAAGTGGATCTACTGGATTTTAATATTAAGTGACCGCATATACCTGCTTCTGTCTTCAATTCTAATCTATATAAAAAAATTAAACTCATTAATCTTGGCTGCTTTTTTAATGTGTGTAGGTATTTATTTATTATTTTGCTCTAACAAGACTTAATCTATATTTAATTAAATCAATTACATTTTATTTTACATTTGATTTGTCCATTTCTGCATCTAAACGCCTAAAAACCTAAAACATGCTCTATTATATTATTGTTAGCAATTTCTTTATCGTCCAATTTATCTGGTGTACACACTTTTATTTTCATAATAAACTTGTTTGTTAGATTATACACAGTTATAGTGGTCTATAATAAATATTAACATTTTATTCAAGCTGTTTAGAATGATTGCGTAGGCTAATTTTTTTAAATGTAAATTAAAAAAATAAATAAATAAAAAACATTGGAAAAGAATAACTGTTGTACATTTTTATACATTTTGTATAATTTCATAGTTTATGCATTATAGTTATAAAAACAAATAAATTTAGCCACTCACATAGAAATCTTAGGCCTTATCCTTTTCTGACAGTTTTAGGGATTTTTAAAAATCCTACAAAACCTTATTTGTGCTGCAAATAATAATTTCAAATTAATTTGATACTGACCTTTGACATCCTGTGACATGATATTTATTTGAATTTACATAATCTCATGGATGTAACCGTAAATCTGTTCAGCTCACAGATCAAGACTAAGCTGTAATGCAAGCAGAACTTTCACAAATACTTGTAGGTCAATAAAATCATTACAAAACACTTACAAATCATTGAAAGGATTTAATAACACTGTAAAATAATGTCTAATTTGTTAACATTAGCAAATGCATTGATAACACTTTATAATAACTGCACTCATTAGTAAATAGTCAGTTCATGCTTCATAAAGCCTTGTCCCAATATTAATAGTCAGTAGTAAGCAGTTTATAAATACAGCTATAAATAGCTTGTTCTTGGTTTATAAGCACATTTATTAAAAAGGAGAGTAAAGGGTCAGTTATCTTCCTATGAAAAATAAAAATAAACAAACAACAACACAGATTGATACAGAACTCAGAAATGTTATTGTGGATTTATGATAAAATCAGCCTGTAAATGAATTAATTCTCCTCTAAGAAGACATAAGTAGTTCACACCAAACTGTTTTAACATGAAGCCATATACTGAAGATGTTAAATTTCGAAAGGGTTTAGGATACCTTAAATGGTGTGGCCATAGCGATTTATTAAAGTAACATAAAAAAATACAATAGTTATTTTACTATATCTTTAACATTTTTAATTCCAACTCTTCATAATTTTTTATATACGTAGAAGTCATCATTTGAAGGAAGCACAGTAAGTTTCATAGCTTTATCATTTTCAAGAGCCAGCATAAAATTAAAACTATCATAACATATAAATCAAGCTTGCAATTCTTAGTACCAATAATGGCCACCAGATGGAGCTATAGGATTACTTTTAAATAATTATTGTAGAAACAAGTATAATGATTTAAATCATTTATAGAAATCTTTCAAAGAAAAATATGAATTTTATGTATTTTACTGATAAAATGACCCTCACTTAATTAGAATATCAAGCTGAAGTATTGTGAACTGTATATTAAGAATAATTCTTTATAGGCTTACGGACAGATATGTTTTGAGTGACTCTTGAAGGATCAGCACCACATCCTCTTTTACCACTGTTTAAAGAATGTATCTTACAGTACAGGTGCGGATGAATTTTGAATGGCTTGAATGGTTTTGTCGTGGTGATTTTTTGAAATAACAGTAAAAAAGTAACCAGTAAATGTCTTTTATTTTTTTAAAGTGCAGCTTCTAAACACTTAAAAAAAATTGTACACATAGAAGACAAGTCATTCTGAGGAAATATGCATAGTTTCATGACTATACAACACTATATGGATGATAGAAAATTAAAAAACTATCATACATCTGATGTCACTCTGTCCCTCTGTCACTGTGGGTAATGTGTGTGTGTGTGTGTGTGTGTGTGTGTGTGTGTTAAGTGAATTAGGTGTGAAACTATCAGGGAGCATTTAGTCTCCATCGCCAACATTTTACAGAACTGCCACTTTCCTGGAGTCTCAGAATTACAATGTGTCAGGTTCTGAGAGATCTAAGATTCCAAAAAAATATTTAATTAGAATACCATGAAGTATTGTGAAATACTATATATAAAGACTTTATATATAGGCTTTATGAACAGATTAGAGTGACTCGTGAAGGACCAGCACCACCTCCTCTTGTCCGATGGTTTGAGGAATATATCTTCCAGAATCCGGGATTAAGATTTAGGAGCTCATTTTTATTCCAACTCCTTTCCTGAAAGTCTGTCTTGCAGAATTAACTAAAAATTAATCTTCACATTAATTCCTAATTATTTTGCAATTCTTTTTGTCAGTTCTTCTTGACCTGTTTTTTTCTTCTTCTTTTCTGACCTCATGATCCAGTCAGAATTTTTTGTACAATGGTCAAGTCTTAACTTATCCATTTCTGTATTGCATTTGTGTTTGATATTTCTCATGGGTATTTCATAATTTTCGACTTTGAGTAAAACAGTTTGAGTTAAAACTCTTTTTTTAGCGCATTTCATCTGTAAAAGAAAACATGCCTAATAATTCTGCACACATGAATATAAGGAGTTTTTCTCTTCCAGCTTTCCTGGACTATTGTATAGCACTCATGAAAGATTAAATAAAAAATAATGGTAGTTATTAAGATTGATATGGTTTGGAATTGGTAAAATGTGCTTGGAAAAAAAATCACAATAAAACAATGTTTTAATGTTTAAGTTTGGAATATTAACTGACATGAATGAATGCTATATAAATATTGTTCATGTTAACATAATGTTTATAAATGAAATCTTATTGTAAAGTGTTACTAAAGTTATATATATATGTTTTGTTCTGTGAATGTGATTTTAAAGTCTAGATGATTCGGATTAACCCTTTAACTGCCATATCCTTTAAAACCTCACTGCCAGAGGGATATTGTGAATGCATGTGCCCGCTGGGCACAGTTTACCTGATGCCACCAGGGTGGCGATGGCATTGGTGGCTTGAGCCCGCCATCGCTGCTTGCAGCTATATTTAGGGCCCGAGCACCGATGGTGTGAGGACCCTCTTGGAATTGCTCCGTTTATTATTATTATTATTATTAGGGCTCAAGCCCAAAGGGCGAGAGGCCTATTGTTTTCCTTAGGATTATTTTTTATTATTATTATTGTTATTGTTATTATTATTATTTATTATTTTATTTTTTTTTCCCAACGTCTCGGGGGCTTTTGGGGCCCTTAACGTGCTTAAAAAGTCTTGAAAATTGGCACACAGATTGGAACCTGCGGCCATTAGGGCCGGGCAGAGACTGATACACGGGCGTGGCACAGGGGCTCTACAGCGCCCCCTGGAATATGGAGGGCCATATATCATACATTCTTGTTCGTAGACGTATGAAACTCGGTACACATATAAATCTCATCAATCCAAACAACTTTTGTATTGCATATCATAGGCTCCGCCCAACAGGAAGTTGGCTATTTAGGGTTTAGTATTCAAATTTTTCGTCAAAGTTGTGGGGGCTTTGGGGGTCCTTAATATACTCAAAAACTCTTGAAAATTTGCGCACACTTTGGAATCTGTGGCCTTTAGGAGCCTGCAGAGGCTGGGACCCGGGCGGGGCACAGGGGCTCTACGGCGCCCCCTGGAACACAGTCAGAAATGTTGATGTATAGCTCACACATACTTGCACATATTCATATGAAACTCAGTACACATATAGATCTCATCGTGCCGAACAACTTTCATATTGCATGTCATAGGCTCCACCCAACAGGAAGTCAGCTATTTAGAGTTATGTAAAAAGCGCATGCTCTGGAATTTGAAATACTTGTCATAGGTTTTTTTCTCGATTGCCGCCAAACTCGGTCAACATGATCTCAAGACACTGGGGATGAAAAATTGCCAGGGGATTTTTGATATCTCGAACGGTTTGCTCGTGGCGAGGCGTTGAAATTATGGCGAGAAATGAGAAACAGGAAGTGTCTAATACCATCCACATACATTTCCTGATTTTAATCAAACTTCATCAGATTATTCGTTGTATGATGTCGATCGCATATATGTGACTATTAGGAGTCAAAGTTATAGCGCCACCAACTGGCAGAAGGAAGTGTGTCATTTTCAAAATGATTTGAATTCAGCATCTTATTATTACTCGATTTGCTTCAAACTTCATCAGAATAATGTTAAAACACAGCCGATATAAATCTGCAAGGGGGATATTGATATCTAAAAAATTGTTGGCGTGGCAACATGTCAAACTGGAATACTTCTCAGGTGATTTTGAGGCAAATACCATACTTAGAATTTCACAAAACTCTGAACACACATCAGTATTTCTGATAGGAACTTAAATTGTGAATGGATTTTGGATAGCTTGAATGGTTTTGCCGTGGTGATTTTTTGAAATTACCTTACAAAGGGAATCATTATTGTATTTTTAAAATGCAGCTTCCAAACACGTCAAAGAATTTTTTCATACAGATGAAAAAGTCATTCTGAGGAAATATGCATAGTTTCAAGACTTTACAACACTGTATGGATAACAGAAAATTAAAAAACTCTCAGACATCTCATCTCACTTTGTCCCTCTGTTTGAGTATGTGTGCTTCAGACTGCCATTGTCTGAGAGAAATAGCGCCTCTACAGGTTCAATTCCCGGACTTTTACTTTCACTTTTAAATCGGTTAAAAATACAAATAAATACTTAGATTTAATTCACACTGACAAGCTAAACCAACATATCTGATTATTACCGGTTCAGGGCTCATGGATAAATTATTTCTGGCCAGAGATACGTGAGAAATAGGAGAGATGAATCACCGCTGTGATCACGAGAGTCTGGAGTAAAGAGCTCAGAAAAAAACTAATTTATTCCTGTTTTATAGCTTTTAAAAATAAATTATTACAGCGATATCACACAATCAACCAATTAGAACACACCAAGAGCTAAATTCAGATGTTTTTGAACTGTTTGTGTGAAAATGAAATATTTGTGGCTGCCTATCTCAAATCACCGCCTCCGATCAGTGCGTACAGTGTCGAGCTCAAAACAAACGAATTTATTCTTGTTTAAGAGCTTTTTTAAATAAAACATTACCACAAATGCACACAATAAACCCATTGTAACACATCAAGAGCTAAATGCAGGTGTTTGTGACCCGTTTAAGTGTGCAAGACTATTTGAAAGCGCGACTGGCAGAATAACATATATCTCTCGAGCTGCAGGATTCTGGCTTTCGTCGTACGAACGAACACATCACGGTCAAGATTATTTCAAAACACATAATAGCTTGGCGAATATAAACGAAAACAGCCACGTGAACATAAACTGTTGAGAAATAAATCTGAAGTGGATCTACTGGATTTTAATATTAAGTGACCGCATATACCAGCTGCTTCTGTCTTCAATTTTAATCTATATAAAAAATGAAATTCATTCATCTTGGCTGCTTTTTTAATGTGTGTACGTATTTATTTATTTATTTATTATTTTTGCTCTAACAAGAATTAATCTATATTTAATTAAATCAATTACATTTTATTTTACATTTGATTTGTCCATATCTGCATCTAAACGCCTAAAACATAAAACATGCTCTATTATACTATTGTTAGCAATTTCTTTATCGTCCAATTTATCTGGTGTACACACTTTTATTTTCATAATAAACTTGTTTGTTAGATTA